>NC_057398.1:62451302-62577918 GCF_019320065.1 Cervus canadensis | reverse complement strand
CTTCCCTAAAATGGGGAAGGAAATAGCCACCCAAGTCCAAGAAACCCAGAGAGTTCCAAACAGGATAAACCCAAGGCGAAACACCCCAAGACACATATTAATCAAACTAACAAAGATCAAACACAAAGAACAAATATTAAAAGCAGCAAGGGAAAAACAACAAATAACACACAAAGGGATTCCATAAGGATAACAGCTGATCTATCAATAGAAACCCTCCAGGCCAGAAGGGAATGGCAGGACATACTGAAAGTAATGAAAGAGAATAACCTACAACCTAGATTACTGTATCCAGCAAGGATCTCATTCAGATATGAAGGAGAATTCAAAAAGCTTTACAGACAAGCAAAAGCTGCGAGAATTCAGCACCACCAAACCAGCTCTTCAACAAATGCTAAAGGATCTTCTGCTAGGCAGGAAATGCAGAAAGGTTTTGTATAAACGTAACCCAAAACAACAAAGTAAATGGCAACGGGACCACACCTATCAATAATTACCTTAATGTAAATTGGGTTGAATTGCACCCCAACCAAAGAACAAAGATTGGACTCTGAATGGATACAAAAAAACAAGACCCCCCAATATATGCTGTCTACAAGAAGACCCACCTCAAAACAAGAGAACACAATACAGACTAAAAGTGAAGGGCTGAAAAAAAATATTTCACTCAAACGGAAAACAAAAGAAAGCAGGAGTCGCAATACTCATATCAGATAAAATAGACTTTCAAATAAAGGATGTGAAAAGAGACAAAGAAGGACACTACATAATGATCAAAGGATCAATCCAAGAAGAATATATAACAATTATAAATATATATGCACCCAACATAGGAGCCACCGCAATATGTACGGCAGCAACACTAACGAGTATGAAAGAGGAAAATAATAGGTAAACAATAAATTTAGCGGGAGACTTTAATACCCCACTCACAACTATGGATAGATCAACTAAACAGAAAATTAACAAGGAAACACAAACTTTAAATGACACAATGGACCAGCTAGACCTAATTGATATCTATAGGACATTTCACCCCAAAACAAGCAACTTCACCTTTTTCTCAAGTGCACACGGAACCTTCTCCAGAATAGATCACATCCTGGGCCATAAATCTAGTCTTGGAAAATTCAAAACAATTGAAATCATTCCAGTCATCTTTTCTGACCACAGTGCAGTAAGATTAGATCTCAATTACAGGAAAAAAATTGTTAAAAATGCAAACACCTGGAGGCTAAATAACACGCTTCTGAATAACCAACAAATCATAGAAGAAATCAAAAAAGAAATCAAAATATGTATAGAAATGAATGAAAATGAAAACACAACAACCCAAAACCTATGGGACACTGTAAAAGCAGTGCTAAGGGGAAGGTTCATAGCATTACAGGCTTACATCAAGAAACAAGAAAAAAGCCAAATAAATAACCTAACTCTACACCTAAAGCAATTAGAGAAGGAAGAAATGAAGAACCCCAGGGTTAGCAGAAGGAAAGAAATCTTAAAAATCAGGGCAGAAATAAATGCAAAAGAAACTAAAGAGACCATAGCAAAAATCAACAAAGCTAAAAGCTGGTTTTTTTGAAAAAATAAACAAAATTGACAAACCATTAGCAAGACTCATTAAGAAGCAAAGAGAGAAGAACCAAATTAACAAAATTAGAAATGAAAATGGAGAGATCACAACAGACAACACTGAAATACAAAGGATCATAAGAGACTACTGCCAGCAGCTCTATGCCAATAAAATGGACAACTTGGATGACATGGACAAATTTCTTTAGAAAAAGTATAACTTCCAAAACTGAACCAGGTAAGAAATAGAAGGATCTTAACAGACCCATCCACAGTCAAGGAAAATCGGAAAACCGTAATCAAAAATCTTCCAGCAAACAAAAGACCCAGACCAGATTGCTTCACAGCTGAATTCTACCAAAAATTTAGAGAAGAAGCTAACACCTACCCTTACTTCAAACTCTTTCCAGAAAATTGCAGATGAAGGTAAACTTCCAAACTCATTCAATGAGGCCACCATCACCCTAATTCCAAAACCAGACAAAGATGCCACAAAAAAAAGAAAACTACAGGCCAATATCACTGATGAACATAGATGCAAAAATCCTTAACAAAATTCTAGCAAACAGAATCCAACAACATATTAAAAAAATCATACACCATGACCAAGTGGGCTCTATCCCAGGAATGCAAGGATTCTTTAATATCTGCAAATCAATCAATGTAATACACCACATTAACAAATTGAAAGATAAAAATCATATGATTATCTCAATAGATGCAGAGAAAGCCTTTGACAAAATTCAACACTCATTTATGATTAAAACTCTCCAGAAAGCAGGAATAGAAGGAACATACCTCAACATAATAAAAGCTATATATGACAAACCCACAGCAAGCATCACCTTCAATGGTGAAAAATTGAAAGCATTTCCCCTGAAATCAGGAACAAGACAAGGGTGCCCACTCTCACCACTACTATTCCGCATAGTGTTGGAAGTTTTGGCCACAGCAATCAGAGCAGAACAAGAAGTAAAAGGAATCCAGATAGGAAAAGAAGAAGTGAAACTCTCACTGTTTGCAGATGACATGATCCTCTACATAGAAAACCCTAAAGACTCTACGAGAAAATTACTAGAACTAATCAATGAATATAGTAAAGTTGCAGGATATAAAATTAACACACAGAAATCCCTTGCATTCCTATTTACTAACAATGAAAAAAACAGAAAGAGAAATTAAGGAAACAATACCATTCACCATTGCAACAAAAAGAATAAAATACTTAGGAGTATATCTACCTAAAAAAACAAAAGACCTATACATAGAAAACTATAAAACACTGATGAAAGAAATCAAAGAGGACACAAACAGATGGAGAAACATACCGTGTTCATGGACTGGAAGAATCAATATTGTCAAAATGGCTATTCTACCCAAAGCAATCTATAGATTCAATGCAATCCCTATCAAGCTACCAACGGTATTTTTCACAGAAACACTAGACCAAAAGAATTCACAATTTGTATTGGAAAACAAAAAACCATCGAATAGCCAAAGTTAATCTTGAGAAAGAAGAATGGGAACTGGAGAATCAACTCTGCCTGACTTCAGACTCTACTACCAAACAGCCACAGTCATCAAGACAGGTGTGGGTATGGCACAAAAGACAGAAATATAGACCAATGGAACAGAATAGAAAGCCAGAGATAAATCCACGAACCTATGGACACCTTATCTTTGACAAAGGAGGCAAGGATATACAATGGAAAAAAGACAACCTCTTTAACAAGTGGTGCTGGGAAAACTGGTCAACCACTTGCAAAAGAATGAAACTAGAACACTTTCTAACACCATACACAAAAATAAACTCAAAATGGATTAAAGATCTAAATGTAAGACCAGAAACTATAAAACTCCTAGAGGAGAACATAGGCAAAACACTCTCCGACATAAATCACAGCAAGATCCTCTATGACCCACCTCCCAGAATATTGGAAATAAAAGCAAAACTAAACAAATGGGATCTAATGAAACTTAAAAGCTTTTGCACTACAAAAGAAACTATAAGTAAGGTGAAAAGACAGCCGTCAGATTGGGAGAAAATAATAGCAAATGAAGAAACAGACAAAGGAATAATCTCAAAAATATACAAGCAACTCCTGCAGCTCAATTCCAGAAAAATAAATGACCCAATCAAAAAATGGGCCAAAGAACTAAACAGACATTTCTCCAAAGAAGACATACAGATGGTAACAAACACATGAAAAGATGCTCAACATCACTCATTATTAGAGAAATGCAAATCAAAACCACAATGAGGTACCATTACACGCCAGTCAGGATGGCTGCTATCCAAAAGTCTACAAGCAATAAATGCTGGAGAGGGTGTGGAGAAAAGGGAACCCTCTTACACTGTTGGTGGGAATGCAAACTAGTACAGCCGCTATGGAGAACAGTGTGGAGATTCTTAAAAAACTGGAAATAGAACTGCCATATGACCCAGCAATCCCACTTCTGGGCATACACACTGAGGAAACCAGATCTGAAAGAGACACGTGCACCCCAATGTTCATCGCAGCACTGTTTATAATAGCCAGGACATGGAAGCAACCTAGATGCCCATCAGCAGATGAATGGATAAGGAAGCTGTGGTACATATACACCATGGAATTTTACTCAGCCGTCAAAAGGAATTCATTTGAACCAGTCCTAATGAGATGGATGAAACTGGAGCCCCTTATACAGAGTGAAGTAAGCCAGAAAGATAAAGAACATTACAGCATACTAACACATATATATGGAATTTAGAAAGATGGTAACGATAACCCTATATGCAAAACAGAAAAAGAGACACAGAAATACAGAACAGACTTTTGAACTCTGTGGGAGAATGTGAGGGTGGGATATTTCAAAAGAACAGCATGTATACTATCTATGGTGAAACAGATCACCAGCCCAGATGGGATGCATGAGACAAGTGCTCCGGCCTGGTGCACTGGGAAGACCCAGAGGAATCGGGGGGAGAGGGAGGTGGGAGGGGGGATCGGGATGGGGAATAAGTGTAAATCTATGGCTGATTCATATCAATGTATGACAAAACCCACTGAAATGTTGTGAAGTAATTAGCCTCCAACTAATAAAAAAATTAAAAAAAAAAAAAAAAAAAAAAAAGAAAATCTAAAATCTTACAGTTGTATTAAAAATGAATGAATAGGGGCCTGGCGAGGTGGCCCCCGAGGTGGTCCTGTAGCGAACCTGCCCACCACTCTGTGGACCAGTCAAGAAATAAAAGCCTCTAGGCCCTCGGCCCAAGCGCAAAAAATAAATAAATAAATAAAATAAAATAAAATAAAAATGAATGAATAAAGGAAGCAATAAACAGTTTCTGCAATATCCATGGGAGACTGTCAATCAAACAACCAAACTGCCTACAGAAGAATATATAATAGTCACATAAAATAGATCGATACTATCAATATATGCTATTATATTTGCAAGTCTATGTTTCTTTACGGGTAGCTATAGATATCAATATGTCTCCAGTGTCAGATTATAGGTTAAGCAGAAGCAGAAAGTAAAGATTTTTACATTTTTTTCCTTTAGATTTCTACATGTATCTTTTTCAAAGACTAGATGCTATTTTGATAATATAAAACAAATGAAAAGAAAAGAAAAACTATAGACTCAGGAGACTTCATTGGTAAATTAACAGTTTGAATTGACAATACATCTTAATGCAATAAAAGTGAACTTGAAAGCAGATATTTAAATGTTACCCTTATTTTTACCACTATATTTTAGGATGTTATCTAGATGTTGGATAGCAACTCAATGTCCTCTTTTTGCATATCGAGCTAGGATAAGTTCAAAGGGTTCCAGAATTCTGGTAAGGAGTACTAGAAGGATTCATAAGCCCTACAAGAAGGAAAAATTAAAATCAGTCAACTGTATTCCTTGTTAGCAACTGTGCAATGTTTTCTGAATTATCTAGATCAGCCGTCTTTGGAATATGATCTCCGGACTAGCAGCAGTAGCAATAGCACTTGAGAACTTGCTTGAAAGTCATGTTCTTGGGCACCGACCCACGCCTGTTCCATCAGAAACTCTATAGATGGAGCCTGACAATCTGCCTTTTTACATAAAGCTCTGCAGATGATTCCAATATGAGCTCAAATTTGAGAACCACTGACCTAGATAATTACTTCACCCTTTTGCTTTGTTTCCCTTCTGCAAACATGTCAGTAATTGCTATGGAAATGTATTATAATATAGTCAACATGCAATTATCTCTGATATTCAGGGAGCAGAATGATTTGGACAAGAAAATACCCTGGATAATCCCCACACCTCTCTTTAGCTGTTAGTTTCAGACTCCGCCCAACCATACATTTTTTTTTTTTTTTTTGCAGCGCCCCTAATGAGAACTGTAATTGACTGACTCCTGTTTCAGCTCATTTTTTTCCTCCAGCCCACTCTCTGGTGAAGGTGCTAATGAACAGTGAAATAGCCTGAAGGCAAACAGCAGGAGAGAAAAGGAGAGCCCTGTCCCACTGAATATTTGAGAATATAATATCAAAAACAATTTTTTAAAAACCTCTTTCTCCTGACTTAAAACTTCTTAACATGCCAATGTTAAGTTCATGTTAAACACTCTCAGTAAAAAACTGAACTTTTATAGTAGTACTATTATTTTCTCAAGATTAGTGTCTTTTACTTGAGCTATTGGTTTTCTTTCTCTCCCTTCAGTCCTGTTTGACTAGCTTCAATCTCTTCCCTCTATTACTGCTACCAACAAAGCCTTCCTTTCCTTCTTTCTATATCTCTGTAAACTTTCATCTCCCTGTATAACTGGCTTTGAATGCTAGTCTGTAAACCTACTTAAAAACAGATGAGAAAGAAGGGAAAAGTAGCATAATATTAAATGCCATGCCACTGTTATAGGTATAATTCTAAAGGTGTTCCAGGGTTTGAAACATCAAATAAACCTCAGTTTGAAGGGTATTATTTGACTTCTCTGTCTGTATTGCTTTCTGCAAAGTAGTAGCAAGAAAAAAAATCATTTTAGAAATTCTTTCTGTGACTTTGACTGAAAAGAAAAAATAAAAACTATATAATCAATATAGTCATAACAATGCTGAACTCTTTATTTTTCTATGTTCTTTTTTATTTGATTCAAAAGATTGCCCTCCCCTCCCCCAGTAAAAAACCTTATGTCATTATTATAAATGGTAAAAATGATTTTGTGAGCTTCCCTAGAAATTTAAGCCTTGTAGATTATATATCACTTAGCATAACAAAAAGTCCTGGGTGAGATAGCTGCCATGTTGATGCAATTATATTGATGAGATTGTTACAGATTCAAGATTGATGTGAGGCCATCTCCACTGTTTACACTAATACTACTGCTCAGTTCAGTTCAGTTCAATCACTCAGTCATGTCCAACTCTTTGCGACCCCATGAATGGCAGCATGCCAGGCCTCCCTGTCCATCACAAACTCCCAGAGTTTACTCAAACTCATGCCCATTGAGTCAGTGATGCCATCCAGCCATCTCATCCTCTGTCGTCCCCTTCTCCTCCTGCCCCCAATCCCTCCCAGCATCCGGGTCTTTTCCAATGAGTCAACTCTTCGCATGGGGTGGCCAAAGTACTGGAGTTTCAGCTTCAGCATCAGTCCTTCCAATGAACACCCAGGACTGATCTCCTTTAGGATGGACTGGTTGGATCCATCTTTGCAGTCCAAGGGACTCTCAAGAGTCTTCTCCAACACCACAGTTCAAAAGCATCAATTTTTCGGCACTCAGCTTTCTTCACAGTCCAACTCTCACATCCATACCTGACCACTGGAAGAACCATAGCCTTGACTAGATTGACCTTTGTTGGCAAAGTAATGTCTCTGCTTTTTAATATGCTATCTAGCTTGGTCATAGCTTTCCTTCCAGGGAGTAAGCATCTTTTAATTTCATGGCTGCAGTCACCATCTGCTGTGATTTTGGAGCTCAAAAAAATAAAGTCTGACACTGTTTCCACTGTTTCCCCATTTATTTCCCATGAGGTGATGGGACCAGATACCATGATCTTAATTTTCTGAATGTTGAGCTTTAAGCCAACTTTTTCACTCTCCTCTTTCACTATCATCAAGAGGTTTTTTAGTTCCTCTTCACTTTCTGCCATAAGAGTGGTGTCATCTGCATGTCTGAGGTTATTGGTATTTCTCCCAGCAATCTTGATTCCAGCTTGTGCTTCTTCCAGCCCAGCGTTTCTCATGATGTACTCTGCATATAAGTTAAATAAGCAGGGTGACAATATACAGCCTTGATGTACTCCTTTTCCTATTTGGAACCAGTCTGTTGTTCCATGTCCAGTTCTAACTGTTGCTTCCTGACCTGCATATAGGTTTCTCAAGAGGCAGGTCAGATGGTCTGGTATTCCCATCTCGTTCAGAATTTTCCACAGTTTATTGTGATCCACACAGTCGAAGGCTTTGGTGTAGTCAATAAAGCAGAAATAGATGTTTTTCTGGAACTCTCTTGCCTTTTTGATGATCCAGCAGATATTGGCAATTTGATCTCTGGTTCCTCTGCATTTTCTAAAACCAGCTTGAACATCTGGAAGTTCTCGGTTCATGTGTTGCTGAAGCCTGGCTTGGAGAATTTTGAGCATTACTTTACTAGCGTGTGAGATGAATGCAATTGTGCGGTAGTTTGAGCATTCTTTGGGATTGCCTTTCTTAGGGATTGGAATGAAAATGGACCTTTTCCAGTCCTGTGGCCACTGCTGAGTTTTCCAGATTTGCTGGCATATTGAATGTGGCACTTTCAAAGCATCATCTTTCAGGATTTGAAATAGCTCAACTGGAATTCCATCACATCCACTAGCTTTGTTTGTAGTGATGCTTCTAAGGTCCAGTTGACTCCACATTCCAGGATGTCTGGCTCTAGGTGAGTGATCACACCATTGTAATTATCTGGGTCGTGAAGATCTTTTTTGTACAGTTCTTCTGTGTATTCTTGCCACCTCTTCTTAATATCTTCTGCATCTGTTAGTTCCATACCATTTCTGTCCTTTATTGAGCCCATTTTTGCATGAAGTGTTCCCTTGGTATCTCTAATTTTCTTGAAGAGATCTCTAGTCTTTCCCATTCTATTGTTTTCCTCTATTTCTTTGCATTGATCGCTGAGAAAGGCTTTCTTATCTCTCCTGGCTATTCTTTGGAACTCTGCATTCAAATGGGAATATCTTTCCTTTTCTCCTTTGCTTTTTGCTTCTCTTCTTTTCTCAGCTATTTGTAAGGCCTCCTCAGACAATCATTTTGCCTTTTTGCATTTCTTTTCCATGGGGATGGTCTTGATCCCTGTCTCCTGTACAATGTCATGAACCTCCATCCATAGTTCATCAGGCTCTCTGTACTAATCTTAATTCTTTTCATAAAAGGCTGATCCATGTGCCATATTTGATGTGATTTAACCTGTTGATCCTTGTTAGCTATCTTTGTTGAGATCAAAATAAAGAAAATTGCAAAGATCCCAGTCATTTGATCATTATATTAATTTTTCAAGATTCACCACATAGTTTACCTAGAAATGTAAACTGGGACAGAGCTACCATGAGTTATGTTTCTGTGTACAGTAAGATTTTTGTGTATGGTAAGATACTTTTGTTTAAAAGTACACTTATTCTTCCCCTTCAAACTTGTTTCTTTGCGAAAAATCCATCTATTGTTAATATTAATGTTTAAGATAAATTTGAAATTTAAACAATGGTTTTCAAATTATTTTCAGTTGTTTCCATGTTTCCATAACCTTATCTGTTGAAACTGAATGAATTCTGATAAAGGGGCAAAAATATTTGGGGCCAATTCTAGTGAATAAAATAATCAAGCCTCAGTAGAAATGAAACACGATGGCAGAGAAAGGGGAAGATGCTCTTTGGTGGCTGTGTAAATAGAAGCTGAATGCAATTCCATATTTTGGTCTTTAGCAGAATTAAAGAAATTAATTACGAGCTATATTTTTGTTAGTTACAAGAATTGGCTGATTTACCCATATCCAGTAAGATTATTAATAAAAGTTCATGGCAGACGCTACTTAGTGGATCAAATTATATTAAATGTCTTCAATTTTGTAATATAATCAATCTATAGCTAAGCCACCAGCATGTCACTGTTAACTGATGGAGTGATGTAGAATCAGCAGCATATCTTGTCACGGATTTACTTTGTTTCAGTTTTTTTTCTGGAAATAAATGTCATCAAGGACATTCTTGACTATGGGAAGGTAAAAATAAAAATATTTCTTGGAAATTGAATTTCACTCTATATGCACTCTTGAAATCTCTATTTTTATTTTGTTATCTGTTGTGAATGAAGGAGCAGTCCATTTGTCTAAAACAGTTCAAGACTCTGAATTTTAAATAAAGATATACATGTTTTGCATCTGTCATTGGACAGAATAAACAATGTGATAATGCATTTTTAATAAGCTGATATTAGTTTTGCTATTAAATATGTGCAACCCTTACTTTTAAAGCCAGCAGCTGCTCTCACATAGGAGAACTGCTGCCAGACTTCACAAAAATAATTCCTAGCATTTCTAATTCAGGCTTATCCACATGCTTAGAGAGTTGCAAACATCTGGGAATTCAAAGGTTTCTGCCTATATTGAAATCTAAATCTTAACTATTTTTTTAAAAACTGTATATCTTGAAAATAAAATCCATTAAAAATACTGGCATTTAAATGGCGACTATATTAGAACCCAGTGACTGTGCTGAATACAAACCACCTGAAAACTCAGGCTTGAAACAACCTTTTATTATGCTCGCAGGTTTTGTGGGTCAGGAATTTAGACAGGATATAGAAAGAATGACTGTTTTTTATGCGGCTTGACTTCCTCATAGCATGGCAGACTCAGGGTGACAACTTCATACATGGTGGCTTCCAGCTCAGGTATTTCTGAATTATGCAAAGGCTGACTCCCCTTTCATAATCCAAATTCAGAAGACACTCAACATCTTTAGATTCAGATTTAGGGATAATACAAATTATTCCTAGGGATAATATGAATTATACCATTACAAATATTCTGCAAATATGAATTTGTCATTTTAGATGTGATTAGTCTTTGGCCTGAATTCTTTAGAAAAAATATTTATTAAAATTTTCACATGAATGAATTTTTGTTGTCTGTGTGGTTATTATTATCATTATGTTCTCCATATCCTGCTTCATTTCAATATGTTTATTAAGGTCTTCTGATTTTCTCTTTTACTGAGGATATTTTTTGCCTTTGGAGATGGTTGGATGGCGTCACCAACTCGATGGACATGGGTTTGAGTAAACTCCTGGATTTGGTGATGGACAGGGAGGCCTGGAGTGCTGCGATTTACGGGGTCGCAAATAGTCAGACATGACTGAGTGATTGAACTGAACTGAACTGAACTGAATTTTTATAACTTTCCACAGGACAATAATAATACATACATAAATTGGAGGGTGCAGATGTTTTTCTGCAAAATCCATTTACCAGATTTGAGTGTTTAACTGCATTCACCTTGTCATTTCTGAGTTAAACTGCTTGTAGAATTTTAAAAGTTTCTGATTATAATAAGTATGATGAATCATCTTTTTAATAAAATAATGTATACTAGACACAAGTTGCCTATAAATTGATGATTTGTTCTTTTAAAAATAACTATGTGTTTGTCTTCTGACAAAGTTTGTCTTTTTCCATATGCATGGATATTGTTAAATTAACTTGCTCCTTGGAAGAAAAGCTATGGCAAATCTAGGCAGTATATTAAAAATCAAAGACATCACTTTGCTGACAAAAGTTTGTATAGTCAAAGTTGTATTTTTCCAGTAGTCACCTATGGATGAGAGACTTGGACCATAAAAAAGACTGAGGGCCTAAGAATTGATGTTTTTGAACTGTGGTGCTAGAGAAGACTCTTGAGAGTCCCTTGGACAGCAAGGAGATCAAATCAGTCAATTCTAAAGGAAATCAACAACAACAATTTACTGGAAGGACTGATGCTAAAGCTGAAGCTCCAATACTTTGGCCACCTGATGCAGAGATGACTCATTGGAAAAAACCATGATACTGGTAAAGATTGAGGGCGGGAGGAGAAAGGGGTGGCAGAAGATGAGAGAATTGGATGGCATCACTGTCTCAATAGACATGAGTTTGAGCAAGCTCCAGTAGATAGAGAAGGATAGCGAAGCTTGGCGTTTTTTGAGTTGCAAAGAATAAGACACAACATAGCAACTGAACAAAAACGAAATGGATACTGCTGAATTGGTGAACAATTATAACTGAGATTTTTAGCAAAATCAGTCACATGTTCTATAATTGGAGCCAGACTCATTTCTGTGTAATTATGAATAAAAGTTGAGACAACAGTATCTAAGTAATCTTGAAAATCAAGTTGAAACTCTCACATATCATTTTTATTGCTCATGTTTTAGAGGAGCAAGAGTGAAGAACAAAGGATTTAGAAGTTCTAAGGAATTGGATTTTTAAAATATTTTACTGAAGTTTAGTTGATTTGTAATAATGTGTTGTTTTCTACAAAGTGATTCAGTTATACGTGTGTGTGTTTTATATATATATATATATATACACACACATATACATATGTATATTCTCATGCCTATTCTTTTCTATTGCAGTTTATTATGGGATATTGAAAATAGAACTTTGTTATCTGTTTTATTATTTTTTTGTTACCCATTTTATATTTAGCAATTTGTATTTGGTAATCTCAAACTCCTAGTTTACTAAGGGATTTAAATATTAAAAAATTATATAATTAAATAATGATAACCTAATGAACCACTTATATTTGAAGAGAGTAAATATGCAATATGTTCAAAGAATTTAAATGCCTTTACAGAGAATGTTGTTGAAGTACAGAACTTAAGAGGAATGATGGAAAATTTTTTAGTAAAATACTCTATTTTGTGATGGGAATATCAGCTTTATCTTGGCAAACTGTAGAACATTAATGATATCATAATGCCAAGAATTCTAAAGATTTATGGGGAAAAATATGGCTACTCTTTAGTGGAAAGAAATGTAAATAAGATTTAGCAATTTACATTTTATTCTGTAGAAAAGACAACATTTTCTTTATTTCTGCATGCTACACATTAATTCTTAAGATTTTATCTAATTAGATTAAAACGTGTTGGATGACCCATTATGTTATAATAATTATATAAAATTATCTTACTGTTTCTAATGAACATTAGTTTCCTTCATAAATCTTTATTTTTTTCACTCTCTCTTCAAAATAAGCATTTGATAGTCAGATGGAACACAAGATCTTTAGCCAGCTTACTGCCCCATTCCCTGCTAGTTTCTTATTTGTTGTTGTTCAGTCGCTAAGATGTTTGTGACTCTGCCACCCCATGGACTGCAACAACTGGATTCCCTATCCTTCACTCTCTTCCACAGTTTGCTCAGATTCATGTTAATTGAGTCAATGATGCTATCTAACAATCTTATTCTCTGCCTCTCTCTTCTGCTTTTGCCCCCAATCTTTCCCAGCATCAGGGTCTTTTCCAATGAGTTGCCTTTTTTGCATCAGGTGGCCAGTTTCTCATAACCCCACCTTTGTACCTACGTTAGAGATATATCAATTTTGTTTTAGAATCTGTCTATAATTAGCTCTCTCACCAGCATCCTCTTACTTCACATATTTTGCTTATCCTCTTACTTCACATATTTTTGCTTATCCTCTTACTTCACATATTTTGCTTAGTAATGTTTAGTAAGCTCCATGATATGTCTCCTATCTATTCTGTGACATAAACCCCCCATAATCCAAAGTTATCTTCACCTTACTTTCTTAGACTACTGTACCCAAAGATGTCTCAGCCTACACAGCACTATTTTCTGAGTTAAAAAAAGGAAATCTCACTTGTGTGGTCACAGACCTGCCAGAGTGCTCTGCTTGGCGGAGGTCACCACTTTCTCTAAGGGACATGAGCCTACACCAGATCACCACTTTGTGACAGTTGTCTTCTCAATATATTAATAACTCTTGCAACCTGATGGAGAATGCAAAACCCAACTAAGCAAACAATTCTTGTGTTATGCGTTACATCATTCATGCATGTACTCATTTATCTGACTGACCTACAAAAACCTAATATGTGTCAGGCAGTATTTTATTAATTGAGGATACAGCATTGAACAGGATATAAAAATCATTGCATCTAGAATGTGTATATTCTAATTGGAGAAATAGAAAATAAACAAACTCAAGAATAACGTAGCACCAGTAACTGAGAACGGTCACATGACCTATGTAATGAGTCATCTGTGAATTAAATTGCATCTAAATATCAACTATAAAATACTGAAGCTACCATTCAAGTGCAGAAAGTCTAGCTGCACAGTTGAAGAAAGACCTTCTTTTAAAGCTACCACACCTATTTCTGTTAGTACCTTTAACATGTCATAGACTCAGCTTTGAAGCAGTGTTCTCTGACTATATTTTGCTAGAACTTCGAAGGTTTCTTCTGTCCATGATAGAGGCCTTAGTGACTCTGCTAGAGGTGGAAGTCCCAGACAAAGACTGACCATCCAATGTGTATGCAATCATGACCATGAAGTTGTAATATTTTCAAAATTATTTTCAACTACTTCCCAAATGCCAACACCTATATTGCTAAAGGTAGCAGTTATACTCTGTATGTTCCATGTCTGATAAACATATTATGAAAAGCTTTCTTTTAAGAAGTCTGTAATTTTATGTTTTTACCCAACAAGGCAGTTCTTAAAACTAAGATTCTGAGGGTTTCTCTGGTGGCTCAGCTGGTAAAGAATGTGCAATGTGGGTAGACCTGGGTTCAATCTCTGGGTTGGGAAGATCCTCTGGAGGAGGGCATGGCAACCTCACTCCAGTATTCTTGCCTGGAGAATCCCCATGAACAAAGGAGACTGGTAGGCTTCAGTCCATGGATCGCAAAGAGTTGGACACGACTGAGCAACTCTCAGTTCTGTAGAAATATTTATATTCTACCTCTTTATATGTATGTTTTATTCTCATGAGCCTTTCCAGTGTCCTCTATCAAAATCTCGTGCTTAGTCACTTAGTCGTGTCCAACTCTTTGCGATCCCATGAACTGTAACCCACCAGGCTTCCCGCAATGCGGGAGACCGGGGTTCAATCCCCAGGTTGGGAAAATCCCCTGGATAAGGAAATGGCAACCCACTCCAGTACTCTTGCCTGGAAAATCCCATGGATCAAGGAGCCTAGCAGGCTACAGACCATGGGGTCGCAAAGAGTCAGACACAACTGAGCAACTTCACTTCACTTTATACAGACAATACTTTAGCTTGCTATATCAAAATCCACTCTACTAAATCAATCTAAGTCTATCCAGTCAGCTGAGAGTCTGCTTACTAGGATTTGTAATGACTTATATCTTGAGAAGATTGGCATGTATATAATTGTACTGATGGAAAGGAAAGATGATATCATACCCTTCCTGTGAAATTATAAATATGCAGTTAAGTCATAGACTGTTTTTTAAAAATGGGAAACAGCTTTTCGGCAATTGCCTGAATTCCAGAATATATACCATAATTTTATTGAACCCTAACTCTTTGTGAGCAGGTTATATGTATATTCTATTGAATTATAGGGGACTTCCCTAGGATCTGGTGGCTAAGACTCCAAGCTCCCAATGCAGGGGGCCCAGGTTCAATCCTTGATCAGGGAACTAGATTCCACATGCTGCAACTAAGACCAAGGACAGCTAAGTAAATTGAAAAGCAGGAGAAGAAATATTACTCTCAGATTTAACAAATGAAGCTTAAAATATTCATTTTTATATTTAAATATTTTATACTGGATTATATTATACCACATTTTATCACAATATGTGTAGTCTTTTATGTGCTGAAACTTTCACTCTAATGTATTCTGGCCATTGCAACATAGGTTTATTTAACAATAGAACATTTCAAAAGATATTCTACTCTGTGAATGAAAATAAATCCTACAATTTTACAATTTGTTTTCAGTCCATATTTTAAATACTGCATGTTATACCTAAAATGATATTTTAACAAACAAGACTGGTGAAAATTCATATTTATATGACAGTTATTGATGACAGTTATTTCTTCTTAATGCTTATTCATTTTTTCACAAAAGAGAAAATAACTCTGTAGTATGATCCAAATAAAAATAATTTGTTAAATACATGAATGTATGAAATGTTTTCTCAGAATTTAACAGCCATTCTTTTTCTGATTTATTTTGTTCAGATTTAAAATGCAACTGTGTGTGAGTTTATATAGAAAACAAACTTATGGTTTACAAAGTGTATGGCAGAGTGGAGGAGATAAATTAGGAGTTTGTGTTTAACATAAATATACGACTATACATAAAATAGGTAGCTATAAGGACCTATCGTATAGCACAGGGAGTTCTACTCAATGTCCTTTAATAACATAATGAAAAAGAATATGAAAAAGAACATATACACATATATGTGTGTGTGTGTGTGTGCGTGTGTGTGTGTGTGTGTGTATAATTTGTTGTTGTTGTTTAGTCACTAAGTCATATCCAATTCTTTGTGACCCCATGAACTGTAGCCTGCCAGGCTCTTCTGTTCATGAGATTTTCCAGACAAAAATATTGGAGTGGGTTGGCTTGCCTTCTCCAGGGGATCTTCCCCACCCAGAGATCAGTCCCGTGTCTCCTGTCTTGGCAGGTGAATTGCTTACCACTGAGTCATCAGGGAAGCCATATATAGCCAATATATTCTTATATATATGAATGAATCACATTCATATATATATATATATATATGTATATATATATGAATCACTTTGCTATGCACTTGAAAGTAAAACAATGTTGTAAATTAACTATATTTCAATAGAAAATTTAATTTCAATAAAGAATAAAATTTATCTTGGAGATACTAGCATTTATATCTCACACTATTTATGTAAGAATAATTCGTTGTAAAGATTACTCATGTTTTGACTACAAAGAAGCAAGCATTTGCTTAGTCTATTCAAAGGTGAACATTCTTGTTGAATAGATATATGTCCAACAACTCATAAATATTTATAGATTCTTAAGCAAAGAAATACAAAGAAACTTGAGTTTTATGATCACAATTTTGTTAGCAGTTCAAAAGTGTCAAGTTCTCCTTTGAGAACTCAGTCTCTGATCTACTTTTGAAAGATTTGGGTAAAATAACATATATCAAGTTTTAAGCAAATAAGAAATTTTGCCACTAAAATATAACTTGTTTGGTTTTATCACTTGTGTTCCCTGAATCTGAAGAATAGACTGTTCAAATTTTCATGCTGGAGACTTTTTTAAAAGTAATTCTGTCTTTTATTCTAAGATTGTGGCACCTCCTGGAAGCTTTAAAGAATCCAGAAGAACCAGATGCATATTATAAACTTTAAAAGGAATATGAACACAATTAGACACCAGACAAGTACAAAGAAATTAAAAGTAGAGCATTAAAGTGTATTCTTTCAGACTTTTAATGTGCTAAATGTCTCTGTTCATAACATTGATGGTATCTTTTTTTGCATGCTAGTGGCTGAGAATAATTATCAGAGGCTATAAAATGTACTGTTTTGAAAGAACAGCTTTTATAAATTATGAAGAATTTTCTTCAAAGGTAGTATTAGCATTAATTTGTAGCAACATAGTAGCACATTTATCTATTTAAACACTAAGAAACTTCCAAATTAAAAAGAATGAAGAATGTTGACTAATAGAGTTATTTTTGCCTACTATGTGCTATGGTGCCTTATGCATGCTGAAATTTTTTTCCTTTCCTTGATTTTTTTCTTTGTTACAAGCTTATGTAATATTGAAAAGTGATTTCTAGCTACTAGCATTCATAGGCTTCAAATTTAAAGGCTCTTATTTATAAAGAATACAAACATATATATAATCTTTTACAAATGGAATATCTAGGCTACATTTATTTATGATCTCTTTGTTTTGACATTTCATCCATGTTTCTTTTTTTTGTTTGTTTGTGTTTTGATCTGATAAAGATCCATGATCACCCTTTTACCGACATTGCTCCATTTGAACTCTTTGGGAGATATATATAAAAGAACTTGTAAAATAAAATACAATATATAGAGAGAGTTACAAATTTATCTTATTGGGTATCAATTACACAACATAATGATTCAAAATAAATACCACAGCAAAATCAGATGAACTGTATGCTTAAAGACCATTTAGGAACAACAATAAAACAAGCAAGCCCGCCCCAAAAAAATGTTTTGAAATACATCAGCTTTTTAGGTCACTCATTCTAAATCTATATGCTGTTTCGATCACATTTTTTAAATAGAGGAATATGAACCCAGTGGCTCATATTCCAATGGTTAAGATATTTTTCTTTAGTTTCATTTTTAAGCATATTAAACTTTCTTCATAGGTATCTGAGAATCTAAAGGATTTTGTGCTGTTTTTGTTCTCCTTAATTTGGTATTACATTTCTCTTAAGGGTAAGTTTTTCAATTAGGAACAGCTTTACCCTTAAGCTTATTATCTACTTGGTATAGAACATTTCAATTTTAATTTTACTAATCAGTGCATTTGGAAAGATCCCTCCAACCTTTCTCAGCTACACTAAGCTATCTAAAGCAACTTGTTTTCTCTAAGAATTATGCTAATATTTTGTTGGCCTTTGTATTATGTAGGTTCAAATATAAAAAATATCCTTAGGATTCTTGCTAAATTTGCATTTTAGTTACCAAGAACTGTTTAAATTTTTATAATATTGTATTATTAATTGAATTTTTTCTCTATGGTTTTCAAACTTGAAAGAACTGCTGTCTAATAACTGTTTAGGTCTTAGCCCTGATTTTTTGTTGAATAAAAAAAAATACCTTGAAGATTTAGACATGAGTGATGCCACAGTAGTACCCAGTCCACATAATTCCTGGTCTGATTGTACCACTAATGGACACTTAACTGAATCAGAGCTTCCTGTGATGTGTGATGTGGCCTGGCAGAAAATGATGAGAAGGCCAAATAAAGTTGAGAGAAAGAAAGAGAGGTGAAGATTAAAATATCTAACCATTAACACCACAACTGCTGATAGGTGGCATTAGATTTAAAAAAACGTTTTCAAGTAATGAGTGTATACTTGTTTCTTGCCCCCCAAAATATCTTTTCTTTTTTGCATTTTTTTTTTATTTGGGATGATCTTGATCACTGCCTGCTGTACAATGTTATGAAACTCCATCCATAGTTCCATAATTATCTTAATATAATATTTTTCTAACTTAATCTTTTACTGTTAGTTTTAAAAGCAATCATTTGACTCCTACATAATCTAAAAAATAGTTAATAATATTTATCTTCCCCTTTAAACCTCCCTCTTTAGCCACTTTTATTTGCATTGTCTTACTCAGTCAGACACATTCTTATCTGAAAACCTCACTATGTGTTAGTCTTAGCTCTACAATTAAACATATGAAATGTTCAACATGAATTTTCCCACTTTTTGTTGAGATAATTGTCATCTTCTCTTTGATTCCTTGGGAAAGACACAAGTGCACAGCTTTCCATGATTTCTGGCACATTTCTCTATGGCCCCAAGACCTGAAGGACAGCATGATGGATACAATACTTTTGATTGGCACTTTATTCTTAAGTAAATAAAAAATTCAACAGTCTGATGTTAGTCCAGTTTTCTTGCTCTTATTGAGAAAGGAGAAAATTCCTGATTCTCCCTTAATTTATTCTATTATTTCTTTTCACCTACTGCATGCAGCACTTTATAATACATTATATACTTTAGCTATTTATTATCTTCTTTTATATTTATATTTATTGTCTGTTCCTTCCCCAGTAGACTACTACCTACATGTATGGTATAGTTGTATTTACTAGAATAGTGCCTGTTACACAGTAAGCACTAAAAATATTGAATAATAAATGACAGTATATATACTTTGATAGATTCAATGATAACAGTATTTAATTTTTCATTCTGAGAATTTTTCACTTTATAACTACAAAAGGAGGCAGAAGATGTGCTAGCTATAAAGTCTTAGAAGTAATTCCCACATGCTGCAACCAGAGGAAACCCACACATAGCAACATGATCCAGCACAAAGATAATAAATAAATGAATATTTTTAAAAAGAAGTAATATTGCTAACATTCAAGTTCAAGTTGACAGTGGAAACTCTTGAGGTTCTAGATTTATTTTTGTCACTCTTTTGTAGTTGGAAAAGAAAAATATTTATCTCTCTTCAAATAATAAAAAAGCCTCTTTCTTTGGACTGCACTGCAAGGCATGTGGGATCCTAGTTTACAAATCAGGGATCAAACCCAGAACCCCTGCATTGGAAACGGTGAGTCTTAGCCATAAAGAAATTCTCTTCTCAAATAGTTTAGCCAGTGTTTCCATGAAGAAAATCTCTGCAATTAAACAAATGCTTGAAATTATCTTTCCAAAGTGCTTCTAAATACAAGAAGACCACGAGAAATATTTTCTTCTTTAGGGGGAAGCTGATTCTGCTCATATTCTAAAACTGCATCTTCTATTTTACCTAGATGTACTAGGCCATAAACTATAGTTTGATTTTTTAAACTAGAATTCTGTGTTATTGTGCATGCCATTCCAACTACAAATGGAAGATTTGTGCTTCTCAATTTGTCTGAACTGCTATCTATTAAGCAAGAATAAACTTACCAACATCTGTCCAAAGCAGTAAAAAAATTTATGGCCAACATTGGCCCAAGATGGCAGTCTGTCTGTTGGAAAAGAAAACTCAATAAGTGAGCTGAATAGTAGAATAAACACAGCTGAAGGGCAATTTGGCTAGCTACTAGATTGAATCGATGAACTCTCTGAAAGTGATTGATCAATCATCCTAGCTTTTACTGTAACCCCCTTTATTTCCTGCTGATTTAGCAGCATAAGGGGACAAAAATGGCCAGTGGCAGTCTTAGCACCCAATTTAATGGACTTGTTTCCCGGTGGCAACCTTTCTCCCTTGGGAATAGAACTCACTGAACCCAGTATTACAGGAATGGGCAGGAAGGGGGACTATGGCAGCAGATTCTTTGGCTTTAGCGTGAAAGAGTCATATCCTATCTCCTGAATTGTGAGGTCCATACATTCTAATTATGGGAGAAAGACCATCACATACCAAGTACTACCTGAAGACATATATGACATGATCAGGACTCAAGATTTTATTTCTCCAAGATGGTCCCATAACTAAGACTGTGCTGTGCTGTGCTTAGTCGCTCAGTCATGTCTGACTCTTTGCAACCCCATAGACTGTAGCCAACCAGGATCCTCTGTCCATGGGAATTCTCCAGGCAAGTAAACTGGAGTGGTTTGCCATGCTCTCCTCCAGGGGATCTTCCCAACCCAGGGATCAAACCCAGGTCTCCCGCATTGCAGGCAGATTCTTTACTGTCTGAGCCACTAGGGAAGTCCTAACTAGGACTATAGCAGCCTGTCTCACAATTTTCTCAAACAACTGCTTCTGGTTAATGAAACACGTTGCACCAATGAATTTGTGGCTATGAGCCGACTGCTCTAATTTCTTCACTATAAAGCATGTTCTTTGGAGATGCTGTATGAGATACTCTGGCAATGGATATGGTTTTCTGTAAGTTTATGAATGGTGTGCTTGCAGAAACACCATGGGCAGAAAGGAAATATTGTATCTCTGTGGACATGTATTCCAAACTATTGCTCTCTCTGTGATGAGAGGAGTCCCAAACAATCAATCTGTTGGGAGATGCTTGGCTGGAACTCTGCAAAATGTGCCAAGTAGATTTCACTGTTGGCCTCTGTCATTTGCAGATTGGGCACTCGGCAGTGACAGTAGCCATATCAGTCTTGGTACAAAAACATTATAAAATTGAGCCCATGCATGGCTTCCATCTTTGTTTTCATGGCCACTGTGTCTATGTCCATTGAGCAGGCACCTATATGACTGGGGAAGGAGTGAGCAGTCACATTTTCCTCCTGCTTACTGAGAGCTTTGTCTACTTTACAGCCATCCATTTTCATTTAACTGGGACAGTGTATCATTTTGGATCTAGTCTGACTAAAAACCTACAGCATGATAATGGATAATTGTCAAAGACTAACAAAAACCCTGCAATTTGCAAGAGGCTTAGGAAAGATCCACCAACTGCATTGGAATACAATAGCAGGCAGCTGTTGACAAGAAGCCATTGAAGTTGCAATACAATCAGGGTTTCAGCTTCTTTAAAGGTAATGGGGCACACAGTGAGGTCAATGAATTCCATAGACTTGAGCCCATGGCTTCCCCTTCTTGTCTGTAAAATACAGTGTCTTGGTCATACAAATAAGTCATTCTGTAAGCTCAACAATGTGGTTTAAACAAAAGCATGTGGGTAAGAAGGTAAGTCCATACATAAATACAAAGCAAGTTATCTTCCCAGGAAGGAAAATTTGCTGCCTCATTCCTTAGTGGAACGGGTCCAACGTAGTCAACCTGCCACCAGACGGCTCACTTTTTCCTCAAGTGAGTATTTCTACTTTCAAAGCTTATGTTGGCAGGTGGGGCCCTGAGATAAATTAAAGTTTGAGCCTTGTGACTAATTGATAGAAAAAATGGCCGCCAGGAGTTTTTCTCATCTACTTATGAATGTTCCCTTGACTTGGGGAGAAGGATCTCACAAATGGAGTCTATTTTTCCTTTCCGTAAATTTGGGCAGATCTCTGATTCTGTTAAGCTAGTTGAATGCTAAAAAATTGGGGATTTCTCACTTTCTAATTTTGGAACATGTTTGCCATCTTGTGAAAAAAAAAATATATGGTATGTATGGTAACTCTTTTGAGACCAGGTAATATTCAGGCTTCCCAGGTGGTTTGGTGGTAAAAGAATCTGCTTGCCAATGCAGGAGATGTGGGTTCGATCTCTGGGTCAGGAAGATTCCCCAGAGGAGGAAATGACAACCCACTCCAGTATTTTTGCCTGAAGAAAAATTCCATGGACATAGGAGCCTGGTGGGCTACAGTCCATGAGATCGCAAAGCGCTGGACATGACTGAGCAGATGAGCATGAATATAAGAACGTCTTGGAACTTGGTAGTTTAGAAGAGTAACTGATGACATCAGCATAATGAGCTGAAGAGGTTAGCTTGCAAAATTTTATTGGAAAACTGCAATTCTCAAGTCTCTGGAAACTGTTACCGGAGAATCTGTTATGTAGCTTGTGGTCATATGCTTGATCACTGTGAAATCTTAATAATGCTCTCTCCTCACTTTCACGCCACAAGCCTGACATGCATTCCTAATATAGACTCTTCAAAGGGAAAAGCGTCTTTCGAGATGCAGTTTCTGGCTTCTCCTTTGCAATCAGTGAGGCCCATAGATGTGACAGGTAGTGATGTAGACTTGGAAACCAGCAGTACAGATTAGCATATCTTCACATTGAATACTCATCCTGAAGGGTTCAATCATGTACTTCTCACAAAGACAGCCTGCCCGCCTTCTTCCAAGTTCCTATTCATCTGAAAAACTCCCAGACATTGCTAATGAATTAATGTAGACTCCTACTTAAAGTTCTAGCACCTACTTAAAGCCATTTATCAACCCCAAGTGTGGTGAGTAACTAAGTTTTGCTGGGAATTCTGCCCCTGAAAGGCGCTTCTTTCTCTATTATCTTTTAGGGACACTCCTTACTTCTCAGTGTGCATATATTGTACCAGTCAGGCAATTCCCACTAGCACCAGCACACAGTGAAGATTCATCTATAAACTAGGTTTATCTTTTCTTTCTTTTCTTCCCAATTACCTGGTCATAGTGAATTTCCCTAGGTATGTGGGTTGGAGGGAATGTTAACAAAACAGCAGGGGTAGATCATGGAAGTCTGGGCCAGGAGGTGTAAAGTTTTTCCCTCCTAGATCTGGTGGTGCATACACAATTTCAGTTTTTCAAGAGATTACTGCTGTTCATGACCAATTTCATGATCCTGTAGATTGGATAAAATTTATCTCATCAGGGGAAATTTTGTTTTATGATAGGTGTCCCTTGGACATGTATATGGTTTCTATTGAAACACAGCTGCAAACTAGAAGCTGTTTTTCAAATGGAAAACAGTTGTATTACATAAAATCTTTAAGGGTCTAAGCTATGAGTTTCATATTGTCCAAGGCTTAACATAGAACCATAGACGTTTTCAATGTCATTGGTTGGTTAAGTGAAAAGTATGGTAGTCTGGCTTTGTCACTAAAAAGTCTCTTGTGTTTACCTAGAAGATAAGTTGGAGAAGCATACTCAAATATATTCTGCTTTGCCTCCTAAATCAAAAGCACTTTAGACTTCCTTGGTGGTGCAGTGGATGGGAATCCATGTATCAGGGCAGTGGCCGTGGATTCGATCCTAGATCCAGGAAGATCCCACATGCCATGGAGTAACTAAGTCTGTGTGCCATAACTACTGAGCCCATGCTCTAGGGTCTGCAAGCTGCAACTACTGAAACCTAGATCCCTAGTGTCTGTGCTCTGCAACAAGGGCAGCCACTACAAGGAGAGCTCTATGCATTGCAATGAAGAGTAGCCCTTGCCTTCCACAACTAGAGAAAGCCAGTGCAAAGCAATGAAGATGCAACCCAGACAACAATAAAATAAATAACTATGTATTTATTTATATAAATAACTATATATTATTATATATGTATACAAAGCATTTCATCATTTTTTTCCTCTGATTTGTGGTAGCATAAAACAGCATTTTTTTCAATTTTTCTTAAAGGGAATATCACTTTATGCCTTCAGGCCATGGAAACTTAGACAGCTCCCTACTGTATGGGGCTTTTATACATGCATGGGTTTTATTTCTCCTTCTACACAATGCATATAAATTAAGAAGATATCTAGGCTGCTTTTCATGTCTTGCTCAATAGGCTCATGTTGATGTTCTGATATCAAGATAATCAATGTCACTGGTGACTATAGCAAAGGCAAGGCAATTGATAGACCAAGATGAAAGGCAAGGAAAGTGACCATCCCTTCACATGAAGGCAAACTGCTACTAATTTACTTTGTGATAAAATTTTATTAAAATTATATGCTTAATAAATTTCTGATGTCAGTTACAGAGACTAAGTATTTGCTCCAGTAAAGCTATTACATACAGAATGACAATTGTGATTGGCATTATCAATTGGTTAATGTAGATATAATCATCAGCCTTTCTCAGTCAGTCTCTCCCATCAGGAAGCTTCCTTAAGCCTCTTATCCTTCTCCATCAGAGGGCAGACAGACTGAAAACCACAATCTGAAAAACTAACCAATCTGATCACATGGACTGCAACCTTGTCTAATTCAATGAAACTATGAGCCCATGCCATGTAGGGCCACCCAAGAAAGATGGGTCATGGTGGAGAGTTTTGACAAAACATGGTCCACTGGAGAAGGCAATGTCAAACCACTTCAGTATTCTTGCTTTGAGAGCCAAATGAACAGTATGAATAGGCAAAAAGATAGGACCATGAAAGATGAACTCCCCAGGTCGGTAGGTGCCCAATATGCTACTGGAGATCAGTGGAGAACTAACTCCAGAAAGAATGAAGAGATGGATCCAAAGCAAAACAACACCCAGCTGTGGATGTGACTGGTGATGGAAGTAAAGTCCAATGCTGTAAAGAACAGTATTGCATAGGAACCTGGAATGTTAGGTTCATGAATCAAGGCAAATTGGAAGTGGTCAAACAGGAGATGGCAAGACTGAACATAGACATCTTAAGTATCAGCGAAATAAAGTGGTCTGTAATGGGTGAATTTAATTCACATGACCAGTATACCTACTACTGTGGGCAAGAATACCTTAAAAGAAATGGAGTAGACATCATAGTCAACAAAAGAGTCTGAAACACAATACTTGGATGCAATCTCAAAAATGACAGAATGATCTCTGTTCCTTTCAAAGGCAAACCATTCAGTATTACAGTAATCCACATCTGTGTCCCAGTGAGCAATGCTGAAGAAGCTGAAATTGAATGGTTCAATGAAGACCTACAAGACCTTCTAGAACTAATGACCAAAAAAGATGCCATTTTCATTATAGGGGGCTGGAATGCAAAAGTAGGAAGTCAAGAGATACCTGGAGTTACAGGCAAATTTGACCTTAGAATACAAAACGTGGCAGGTCAAATGCTAACAGAGTTTTGCCAAAAGAACGCACTAGTCATAGCAAACATTCTTTTCCGACAACATAAGACTCTATGCATGGACATTACCAGATGGTCAATACCAAAATAAGATTGATGATATTCTTTGCAGCCAAAGATGCAGAAGCTCTATACAGTCAGGAAAAGCAAGTCTGGGAGCTGACTATGGCTCAAATCCTGAACTTCTTATTGCCAAAGTCAGACTTAAATTGAAGAAAGTAAGGAAAAACTCCAGACCGTTCAGGTATGACCTAAATCAAATCCCTTACAGTTATACAGTGGAAGTGAGAAATAGATTCAAGGGATTAGATCAAATAAAGAGAGTGCCTGAAACTATGGATGGAGGTTCATGATATTGTACATGAGGCAAGGATCAAGACCATCTCCAAAAAAAAAAGAAACAAAAAAAAAGGCAAAATGATTGTTTGACAAGGCCTTACAAATAGCTGAGAAAAGAAGAGAAGCAAAAGGTAAAGGAGTAAAGGAAAGATATACTCATTTGAATACACAGTTCCAAAGCATAGCAAGGAGAGATAAGAAAGCCTTCCTCAGTGATCAATGCAAAGAAATAGAGGAAAACAATAGAATGGGAAAGACTAGAGATCTTGTCAAGAACATTGGAAATACCAAGGAAAAATTACATGCAAAGATGGGCACAATAAAGGACAGAAATGGTATGGAAGTAACAGAAGCAGAAGATATTAAGAAGAGGTGGCAAGAATACACAGAAGAATTATACAAAAAAAGAACTTCATGACCCAGATAATCACAATGGTGTGATCACTCACCTAGAGCCAGACATCTAGGAATGCGAAGTCAAGTGGGTCTTAGGAAGCATCACTAGGAACAAAGTTAGTGGAGATGATGGAATTCCAGTTGAGCTATTTCAAGTCCTAAAAGATGATGCTGTGAAAGTGCTGCACTCAATATGCCAGCAAATTTGGAAAACTCAGCAGTGGCCACAGGACTGGAAAAGGTCAGTTTTCATTCCAATCCCTAAGAAAGGCAATGCCAAAGAATGCTCAAACTACCACACAATTGCACTCATCTCACATGCTAGTAAAGTGATGTTCAAAATTCTCCAAGCCAGGCTTCAACAGTATGTAAACCATGAACTTCCAGATGTTCAAGCTGGTTTTAGAAAAGGCAGAGGAACCAGAGATCAAATTGCCAACAACTGTTGGATCATCAAAAAAGCAAGAGAGTTCCAGAAAAACATCTACTTCTGCACTATCAACTACTCCAAAGCCTTTGACTGTGTGAATCACAACAAACTGTGGAAAATTCTGAAAGATGGAAATACCAGACCACTTGACCTGCCTTTTGAGAAACCTGTATGCAGGTCAGGAAGCAACAGTTAGAACTGGACATGGAACAACAGACTGGTTCCAAATGGGGAAAGAAGAAGGTCAAGGCTGTATATTGTCACCCTGCTTTTTTACATATATGCAGATTAAATGAGAAACACTGGGCTGGAGGAAGCACAAGTTGGAATCAAGATCCCCAAGAGAAATATCAATAACCTCAGTTATACAGATAACACCACCCTTATGGCAGAAAGCAAAGAAGAACTAAAGAGCCTCTTGATGAAATTGAAAGAGGAGAGTGGAAAAGTTGGCTTAAAACTCAATATTCAGAAAACTAAGATCATGGCATTTGGTCCCATCACTTCATGGCAAACAGATGGGGAAACAGTGACAAATTTTATTTTTGGGGGGCTCCAAAATCACTGCAGATGGTGACTGCAGCC
The DNA here is from genome assembly GCF_019320065.1 of Cervus canadensis. Classification (NCBI taxonomy): domain Eukaryota; kingdom Metazoa; phylum Chordata; class Mammalia; order Artiodactyla; family Cervidae; genus Cervus; species Cervus canadensis. The sequence goes on along the minus strand of NC_057398.1, from coordinate 62,550,466 downwards.
ATGAAAATAAAAGACACTTGCTCCTTGGAAGAAAAGTTATGATCAACCTACACAGCATATTAAAAAGCAGAGACATTACCTTGCCAACAAAGGTCCATCTATTCAAAACGATGGCTTTCTATTAATTATGTATGGATGTGAGAGTTGGACTATAAAGAAAGCTGAGCAATGAAGAATTGATGCTTTTGAACTGTGGTGTTGGGGAAGATGCGAGAGTCCTTTGGACTGCAAGATGATCCAACCAGTCCATCCTAAAGGAATTCCGTCCTGAATATTCATTGGAAGGACTGATGCTGAAGACGAAACTCCAATACTTTGGCCACCTGATGTGAAGAACAGACTCATTTGTAAAGACCCTGATGATGGGAATGATTGAAGGGGAGAGGAGAAGGGAACAACAGAGGATGAGATGGTTGGATGGCATCGCCGACTCAATGGATATGAGTTTGGGTAAACTCCAGGAGTTGGTGATGGAACAGGAGGCTTAGTCTCCTGTAGTCTGTGGGGTCACAAAGAGTCAGACACAAGTAAGTGACTGAAATGAAGTAAACTCAAGGAACAGCTGAGTTTTGTGCTAGCAAAATAGAAACCATACATTTGGTTTTATCGTAGGAACTTAGGGATGATGAAGGAAAAAGAGATGATCTCAATGTAACAGTATGCCCAGTTTATTTGGGCACTGCTTTGGGATAAAGCAATCTAAATACCTTCTTAATTTGTATGTGTGCCGGAGAATGGAAAGATAATCCATGAATGTGTAAGGAGCATATATAGCATATATATGTGCAAGGAAAATCTCTCATAGTATGAGATAATCCAGGCACTACAGTTTAGGGCTTACTATGCAGAAGGGAAGGAATAAAGAGAGGGTTCAGAGATGGGACTTACCTTATCGAGGTGATGACTCGTGGAGGCACAGTGACTAATGTCTGACTCAGAGAGCTCCAAAGGGCAGTGATTGGTTTTCATAGCCATAGGGTTTATCTAATCTATGGTTAGCAGATGTGAGGAACAGTTTTCTAGGATACACAAAGCAAGCAGGCTCTAAGATCTGCTTTGTAAGCTACCTAGAGAGGTGAGATGGGGTGGAGGGGAGGGTCAGATGGGAGGGGACCTATGTGTCCTGTGGTTGCTTCACATTGGTGTATGACAGAAGTCTACACAATATTGTAAGGCAATTATTCTTCAATTAAAAATGAATTAATTAAAAAATGAGATGAAATACATTTTAAAAATGAAGAAAAAATAATTGGATGTGTCAAAATTTGAGTTTGGCCCTGGCAAGACTTTAAGATAACAAATTTCAGTCTATGTGGAGAAATAAATAATTTAAAGGCCAATACACAGAGGCCATCTTTGATTCACTTCTATAACAGTCTTATTCTAATCATTGTTATTGCATCTTTCAATTATTTTCTGATGAATCTAATCACTGAATTTCACCCAGGGCTACAGTATTGTTTTTAGTTGATTGATTAATTTGGTTCTTGGGGGATGTTATTCAGGAAGTGAAAGTGAAAGTTTCTCAGTCACAGCCTATTCATTGTGACCCCATGGACTATACAGTCCATGGAATTTTCCAGGCCACAATACTGGAGTGGGTAGCCTTTCCCTTCCCCAGGGGATCTTCCCAACCCAGGGATCAAACCCAGGTCTCCTGCATTGCAAGCTCTCCTTAACTATATCTGAGTTTATTGGGTAAATTTAGTAATACAAGTATCTGATCAGTTACTAAGAGTGTCTAATTCCATCATGGATTCTAAACATAGAGAAATAACCACAGTTTTTCTAAATTTTCAGTGAGATGGATTTGTCCCAAGACTGTAGTATCACCAGATGTTTTTTTAAGCCCCGATCTGACTGGTAGAATGTGAGGATTTTGGTCTTCAAGCATATGTGTCATTTCAAAAAGTCAGCAACTTACAACTCTTGAAAGGGAAGAGGAATTCATTTTTTCCAATGCATAGAGCCTCAGTAAAGGGCGTCAGGTTCCACCAGGGAAAGCTTGGAGAATGAGTAATGGTGTGTAACTATTACATGATCCCAGCATCCTTCCCCAAACATTTATTGCCTCCCTTCAATTTTAGGTACCTTTGAGCAACTTTCAATAAGTAGGGGGACTGAATAAGAGATTTTGAATGCCTGCTTAATGATACAATTTAGCTTTCTTCCCCGTTCTGCATAAAAATTTTGCACCATGTGATGGCAAACTGCTCTAATACTACAGATCCAATAAGAATTCAAACATTAACACAAATTTCTGCAGACCTGAAAACACTCTCAATGTACCCTTTCATTCTGTAGTTGGATATAGTAATTATCCTATACTTTGTCATTGGCTCTTGGGCATCAAAACCTACTATCTATAGCTATAAGATTCTTGGGGCTTCCCTGGAGGCTCAGTGGTAAAGAATCCAGCTGCCACTGCAGGAGATGTGGGCTTGATCCCTGATACAGGAAGATCCCATGTGCAGTATAGCAACTAAGCCCATGAAACGACTCCTGAGCCTGTGCTCCCGAGCCCAGGAGCTGCAGCTACTTAGCCCAGGAGGCACAGCTCCCTGAGGCCCACTTACCTAGAGCCTGTGTTCCACAGCAAGAAGAGCCACTGCAATGAGAAGCCCACACACTGCAAGTAGAATGTAGCAACAAAAACTCAGCCACGTCAAAAATAAAGAAGTAAATACAATTATAAGATTCCATTATTTCTGTTGATATCAAGAAACCTAAATCCTTTACAACATTAGAGCATAATCTGAACTATAGAGAACAATCGCTGCAGAACTATTAAGGATGCTCCTTCTCAGTAATAATTTTTAAAATATATGTTCTCAGCTTTCCTTCATATGTTGTATCTATAGCACCATTGTAGGATTCTGGAGTTTTAATATAATATATTCATTACACCATTCCCACTTCTTTAAGACTGTATACTCCTTCCAGGATGGATCTAATGTCATTCCAAACTCATTCACATTAGGCCACTGTGGATTCTGGGCTTCATACAGCCAGTCTGGCACTCTAGATACCTTTGTGCACTCGGCGATGTTAGATATCCTGTGAGTGCACCTGTATCTACACATTTGACTTGCTTATTTTTACAAAAAAGCTTTCAGAAATATCGAGAGTCTGTTGAATCTATAGATCATTTGGAGGCACTTGAAATTTGAACAATGATAAACTAAATACTAATAATATGTGAATACAAAATATATTTCATATTTTTTAGCACAAATTTGTTTATACCAATAGCAGAGAGACTTCAATAAAAAAGAGAATTTCAAATAGAGATTTTTAGAATAAAATATGCATTTACTAATATAAGATACTCATAATCATTTGAGCAATGTTTTGTAGTTTACAAACACAACTGATATTTTATATTGGCCTTATGACTTTGCTAAAAGGTTTTATTTCTAATAGTCTTTTTGTAGACTCCTTTAGATTTACTATAAAAAAATTACCAATGAATAAAGGAATGCTTACTTCTTCCTTCCCAATCATTATGGGCTTCCTATTTCTATTAATTTTTCTTTCTGAAATGCTAAGTGGAAAAAGAAAGCAGGTATGCTTGCTTTTGTCTTGAGTGAGAAAGCATTTCATCATGAAGTGTTATATTAGCTATAGTTTTATAGATGCTCTTCTACCAAACTGAAGAAATTCTTTCCTTTTTTTCTGATTGGCTGGTAATTTTTCATCAATGGTGGCTTAATAAGTATTGAAGAAATTATATTACTTTTTCCTTTAGTCTCTTAACTTATTAGAGACTAGTTTTCAAACATTAGCCCAACTTTGAATTTCAATGATAAACCCCATTTAGACCATAATTATGTGATCTTCACCTCCTCCTGATATTGATTATTTGTGTCTTCTCACTTTTTGTAAAGTTTTCCTTGATCAGCCTATCTGGATTTATCATCCCATTCAGAAAACCAGCTAAATAATAGATTGATGCTTAATTTTCAAAATTTTACATTGAAATTTTGATTAGATATATTAGTTTCTAAGGTAATTATAATATCTATTGGGCTTCTGGATAGGCAGATTACATTAGATTTCCTTAATTTATAAAATGAATCTCTTAAATTTTCATCTATTTCATAAACATATGTACATTTTTACGTGAATATTTCATTTTATTTTTTTGTTTGCCAAGTTTAAAATATATTGAGTATATGTTATAGCAAAAAGCTATCACTATATATGCTTTTGTATTTTAATCAAATTATTTCAAAATGTTAATATATGTGTGTGTGTGTGTGTGCGTGTGTGTGTGTGTGTGTGTATACATATATATATATATATATATATATATAAAACCTTTCTCTACATTTCCACAGGTGTTTATCTTAACCATATATCAGAATGTTAAGGGATTACTGTACATTGGCTATGAGCTAAAGCTATTTTAAAGAGATATAAAATACACTGTGATTCATATTTTTAAAAGGTTTTATTTTCTTATCATATAAAATTACCTGTTTTAAGCATGATGATCCAATTTTGACTCAAGTCTGTTTCAGAATGGGCCTATTGATCATAAAATCAAGTGAACTCTCTAAACTTTTCTCTCTCTTCTCTTCTTAAAGATTTAAACCAAAATATTAAACCAGCATCACATTTCTGAAGGAATTGACAAGCTTAGTGCCACAATAAAAGTCTTGAAAGATGGACAGCTGGAGACTTCTGTCATACCCCTGTTAAGCTAGCCTGTTTGGACAGTGCAGAATCTAAAAGACCTTGGAGAACATGAATGGGTTATCATAAACTATCCCGTGCTGTTTATAATCATATTACTGTTGAAGATCTGGTCCCTTTACTAGAATCTGTCTTTGTAGTCTCTGACCTCTGGTGTGCAGCTCTTGACATGATGGTTTACAATCATGTGATTGGACTTAAGTAGAAAGTTTTAACTCCCTCAGATATTTGATAAGAGACACATGCGTGCCCTAAGTGAGAAGTCAGCTTCATTCTTTTTACCAAAATTATAACAATCTAAGACCCAACAGCCAACGTTAGCTTTTCCAGGTATAAAAGAGTTAATATAGGAATTAAAAGCTTACAGAGAAGATAGAAGGACTCAAAGGGAAAAGAAAAAAAGATCTAGAAAGCCGATTCTGAAAGATAAGAAGTCCAGGAACAAATTTCAGTAAAGCTACCAGAGATCTTAGGTGGAAGCTCCCAAGAACTATCTTGGAAAGGGCTGTAGTGCTGAGTCTGTGAAATTCTCACTCATTGTCTTAGGATGCAATAGCCAAGCAGGTAGTTCCCCAATGATCTTTGAAATGATGCAGTGAAATCTCCCATCTGCCCATTTGTCTGGTTGTGACAGCCTCCAGAGAATAATGGCTTTTCTGGCTCTTCTGTCTTCCAAAATTCACACAAGTATCTATCGTTGGCAAACTCTAACAAGGAAACATATGGGGAAAGGAATTTTGGAAATGCAGAAGAGACTTTAGAAAGATGTGGTAATGATGCCAAGTTGGCGATAGCCAACCAATCACAAGATAGAAGTTAAATTAGCTCATTTTGTAAATGAGGAAATAACATAAAGATGTTAAGCAACTTGTTCAATGTTACACAGCTGTTAATTGGCATAGCAACTTACTTACCTGTTTGCTTATACCCTTCACAAGATTCACAGTCCCTCTGACACCAAAGTAAGGATTGTATCTTGTTCACTGTTATAGACCAAGAGGTTAATACATTTCCAGGTGTGTGTATGCATGCATGCTCAGTTGTGTCCAACTCTTTGTGACCCTTTGGACAGTGGCCCTCCAGGCTTCTATGTCCATGGGATTTTCTTGGCAAGAATACTGGAGTGGGTTGCCATTTCCTTCTCTGGTGAATCTTCCTGACACAGGAATCCAACCCACTTCTCCTGTGTCTCATGAATTGCAGGTGGATTCTTTATCTGCTGAGCCATCAGGGAAGCCCCTACCAGGTGTGGGGTGAGCAGTAAATAATTATCTGGTATGAAAGTAATGATGATGTAATATTTTAAGGAAAAGATCACAATGTTAGTTTGTTCAGATAACTTGCTCATTTTTTCTTTAACATTTGATTTTTTAAATTGAGATAAAAACTGACATATAGCATTATTTTAGTTTTAGGTGTAGAACATCATGAGTATATATATATATATATATATATATATATATATATATAGTGAAATGATCACCATAATAAGTCTAGTTATAATTTTCCCATAACTCTTGGTTACAAATTTTAAGATTGTTTTATGTGTGTATATATATATATATATATATATATATATATATATATATATATATACAAATATATATATATAGCCTTTTTCAAATTCTTTTCCCTTGAGATTTTTACATAATATTGATCAGAGTTCCAACAAGGACCTTCTGTATATTACAGGGAATTCTGCTCTACGTGCTTTTGTTAAATGAGTATGGAGTTATTTCTAACATATACTGAAGCTTCCAGTTCTGCCCTCCCAATATTTTGAAATTTCACTGGGAAAGATGTCCTTCTGCTAGTGACTCTCCCGTGTCCATCATTTCCTGTGCACCTAACTCCAAGGTAGAAGGACTAGAGATGTTTTGTTTCATTATGGATGTGTTTTACACTTCTTACTTGGGAATTTTTCTTTGTATTTGGTGAATTGGTGGTGAAGAGTCCTCTTACAGTTGCCTCTCATTTTTTTTCTTGTATAACATTTATATTCATGCAGAGTTCTCTAAGAACTCATGCCTCCTGTAATATTCTCTGATTTAGCTTTCTGTATTATTCAACCTGTTGTTTAATGCCTCTGACACATTTCAGATGTGACAATTATGGGTTCAATTTCAAACTAACCTACTGCTGTTAGCTTCCTGGATTCTGTGCTCTTCATGAAGCTCATACACACCTTTTAGAAGGGAAAAGAATTCTAGGTGCTAACTTTCCTTTCTTTCAGGAACTGCTAATCTGGAGGATCTTAATTTAATTTTGTAAATTGGTGGTTGTCTTTTAAACTACCTAATCACTTTATATAAACTTAGAATTTTCAAAACAGGTTGGAGTGCCTATGCAGAGAAGGAATAGGGAAGGAAGAGACATTCTTCCCTTTGTCAGCATTTAATTTTTGTATTTGTTGTGGTAATTTTAGTAGTGTTCTTCTACCCATGTGCTGCCAATATCAAATGCAACTATCTCTTTATGAATCAGCTGGAACAAGCAATATTTGCTAACCATGCCAAATTTAAGGAGGAGGTAAAAGCTTGTACCATAAGAGATATCTGCTATGCTGACGTTAGTACTAGGTTAGATTGATTAAAGAAACCATAGAATAAGTTCCACCTTTCCACCAACTATTGTCCCATGGACCTATCTCATTCTAACATCTCAAATCACTCAATATTATGAAGACTAGAGGATTTCTTCTGGGTTTACTTTCACTTTATTAACCAGACACTTATTTTTTAGACTGCTAATTGCTATAAGATTGGCTTTTCCCTCAATCAGATTCCTCTTACAGTAACCACTTTCTAGGTTATCTGATCATTGGAGTATATGCATGCGTGTTAAGTTGCTTCAGTAGTGGCTGACTCTGTGACTCTATGGACTGTAGCCCGCCAGGCTCCTCTGTCCATGATATTCTCTCTCTAGGCAAGAATACTGGAATGGGTTGCCATGTCCTCCTCCAGGGGATCTTCCTGATCCAGGTCAAATCCATGTCTCTTACATCTTCTTCATTGTCAGGTGGGTTTTACCACTAATACCTCCATCTGGGAAGCCCATATTATAGTATATAAGAAGTACAAAAATAAAATGAAACTTAAAATGTACTCTAGTTCTACTGTATTTTTGTGAAACTCTCCAAATGGTTCTGTTTATCACCTAGATTTGGATCATTAGTCATTTTGGTTTTGATGTTATTGTTGAAATTATAATTTTCTTTGTGTGTGTAGTTCTAATTTTTAGTTCAGGTACACGTTCAATCTTATTTGTATGTGTGTGGTTATTTCAGTAGGAATTGAGAAGAGATGGGTAAATAATTCCTTGAAATCATATTGTTTATACTGAAGGAGAAGCTATCAATTTTAGCAGCTTATCAGTTGTGTCTGTTTCTCATGAACATAGATAACCTCGGGGTTCCCTGGTGGCTCTGATAGTAAAGAACCTTCTTGAGATGCAGGAGACCCAGCTTCAATTTCTGGGTCAGAAGATCCCTTGGAGAAGGGAAGGGTACTGTCTCCAGTATGCTTGGCTGGGAAATCCCATGGACAGAGGAGCCTGATGGGCTACAGTTCATGGGGATGCAAGAGTTGGACACGACTTAGCAACTAAACCACCACCACTACCATAGATAACCTTGGACTGTCCTTGCCATAGTTAACTATATTATGTTCTAGTTATTCTTACTATCATATCAATAATCTCACACATTTTTATATTAGCTTATAGAGGATACAATGTAGATTGTTAATTTTTAAAAGTTGGCTTAAATATGTTTTATTGTGACAGATTAAAGTCAAAAGTATACTTTTATTCATTTTTCAGAAAATGGTTAAAATTGGAAATGAGAGGAAAAAATATTTAAAATATCTTCAAATCTCCTATTCAAATTTTCACTTGATCTTTCTTAGTAATTTGGTACGTCATTGATGGATTTTTATCAGGAAACTTTTGCTATGGATAAATCTTGGAAATACTAAAATAGTTAAATACATTCTTGTGATTTTTATCATTTGATCTAGTTGTTTTGTCTTGGGAAAAGAGAATGACTTGAATAATTTATGCTTTTTAGAGTTAACTTATACAAAATTTGGTGCAATACTTGATGAAATGCTTTAAAGCTTTATAGATACTTCAAAATGAGATGTAGTCTCTATAAAAATGGATATGAGTTATGTTTTGAAGAACCTCCAAGGTCTTTAAATTAATTGAATGTGGTAGATGAGGGTAAGAAAAACCTTTGTATTTATTTGAATTTCTATGAAGATAATCAAGTCCTTTCAGGCTGAAGAAGCTAGAGTTAGGTGTGGGTTTAATTGGAAAATAGAGGGGAACAATCTTCAGCCTTGAGTAATCTATATTAAGTGAAGTGAAAGTGTTAGTCACTCAGTTGTGTCTGACTCTTTGTGACCCCATGGACTGTAGCTCACCAGGCTCCTTAGTCCATGGGATTTTCCAGGCAAAAATACTGGAGTTAGTAGCCATTCTGTTCTCTGGGGGATCTTCCTGACCAAAAGATTGAACATAGATCTTCTGATTTGCAGGTAGATTCTTTAATGACAGAGTCACCAGGGAAGCCCAATCTATATTAAAGTGAAAGTGAAGTCTCTCAGTCATGGCTGAATCTTTGTGACCCCGTGGACTGTAGCCTACCAGGCTCCTCTGTCCATGGGATTCTCCAGGCAAGAATACTGGAGTGGGTTGCCATTTCCTTCTCCAGGGGGTCTTCCTGACCCAGGGATCGAAACTGGGTCTCCCACATTGCAGGCAGATCTATATTAAAGAGTATGCCAAATAGGAATTTGGGTAAGTGATGTAGAGATCAAGAGTGAGATCTTAATTGGTGAGTCATTGACACAATGTGTAAACTGTGAACTCTTATAGTCATAAGACACAAATAGAAAGCATAGAACAAAACCAAGGGTCATAAATAATATGAATAATGGACTACCGAAACATTTTCTAAGCACTTAATATTTGTTGGGAAGTACAAGTATTTACATGATTAGCATTTGATTTAATCTTTGCAAAACCACAATGAGGTCAGTACTATTATCAGGCCTAATTTACAAATGAGGAAATTCAATCATGAAAAGTTAAGTAACTTGATGAGGATCACATTGAAAAATTGTATTGAAATATGCAAATATGATCACAGGGCACACATTCTGATACTCTTTTTCACTGCAGTAAACTATCTCCATACAAATTTATATATATGCTATTTGAAGAGAGATTCCTCTGTTTTTCTTATTTGTTTGTTTGGTTTTGACTTTAAATTAGGTCTTTTTTTTAGTTGAAGTTTTTTAAAGTTGAAATTGTCTCCTTCAAATTGACACTTGCCATGTACCTCTACAAGGATCAAATTATGAGCCGCTGCAGCTGCTGCCCTTCAACACCCCCTGAAAGGAGTTCAGAGTGTAGATCAGGAATGAGTAAACATGTGCTCTGGGAGAAACTGGCAGAACAGGCCTTCAGGTAGTTAGATATTTTCAGGCCATTTTATGAGCTCACTTCTTGCATCTCCTTGCATCTAGAAAAGCACTAAAAATCCTTCATGGTGACTCCTGACTAGCAGTAACCTTCACAAGTCTAGCAGAGACCTGCAAGAAATATGTGCTTGTTTGCATGCACTCCCCTGTCCCCAAAGTCCCACATACACTGACCTCTCCTGCTACCTCTTTGGAGCAGTTTCTCAGAGCTGACTGAAACGCTGTCTCCCAGGCAATAGTCCCCATTTTGCCCCGTATAAAACTTACCTCACAACTCTCACATTGTGAATTTTTTTTTTTTCAGTCAACAAAGTAAAAATGATTTACGATGTTGTGTTAGTTTCAGGTTTACAGCAAAGTGATTCAGTTATATATATTGATATATATTCATATTATTTTCCCTTATAGGTTACTGAAGTGAAAAAAAGTGAGAAGTGTGCTAGATACTCAGTTGTGTCTAACTCTTTGTCCCATGGACTCTAGTCCACCAGGCTCCTCTGTCCATGGGATTTCCCAGGCAAAAATATTGGAATGGGTAGCCATTTTCTTCTCCAGGGGATCTTCAATAATCAGTTAATGTAGACATTTCTTTACCATCTAGGATTTAAGATTCTAGAAAGAAAGGCAATTAAGTACAAGGACTGAGAGGGAGCTCTGCAGAGTATTAGGAAATCTCACCATTGGGGCTTCTAAATTCAGCGGAGTTCCTGAAGAACTTGAGCTCAATAGTGTGGGGTGTAAGAATAATCAATTATTGAATGAAAAATTAGAAACCAGTGCCTCTGCTGTCTTCCTAGATAGATGACTATTTTTCCAGTATTTGCATTTGCAACATAATATGTTCATTACTCTGGAGTGTTTTGTTCTTCTAAGAAGTATCTAGGAATTGCTTCATTACAAAATTTCATTAAACTAAATTAAAATTTTTTCATTATTATTTTAATATTACAAAAGTCAGTCTCAATGGAATACTAACATTAGATTTAAATAATTCCCATAACCATTGGCATAATATAGCAGGCACCATCATATTATGTGACAAATGACAAATTTTCTTCCCTTATGTTGTTAGAAATTCTACAGTATTTTACATATTGTAAATTTTTGGTTAAACCAAAATACATAAATCTGTATCAGCATAAAGTATATCATGGAATATTGAAAATGAACACTTCTTTGCTTTTCATTGTTTATAATTGAATGACATTTCATGAATACATTAAATTATGTGCAGTGTAATTGAAAAGGACATTAAAAAGTCTGCATGCATTTTCATAGCATGTGTTATGCATCTTATAATAGGATAGGTGTTTGCACCATTTCATTCTTGTTTTTCCAACTAGGATTTATAATTCATTTCTGGTACTTTGAGACATACCGGCATTGTGAGGAAAGCTCTAGATTAAGGAATATATAAGCACTTTAATCAAGAAAAGGTCAGAATAATCCTGAATATTTTAAATTTTAATTTAGGAGGAAACATACATGTGATCTCTGAGACGCCTTTAAAACAGAAAATATCCCAGAAACTTCAGGAAATTGTTTTTATTAAAAATATTTTTATTGACTGTCTAATCAATGTATTCTTTATATAAATTGTATATAAATATACAATTATATAAAAGTATACAACTTTTACTGACCCAGACAAGAGGGAGTTTCTGTGCTCAGTTTTTGGGACAGAAGAATCTTGACTGTCAGTAACCCAAGAAATAGTTCCCAGTTAAAAAGATTTTATATCATATCATATTATGGCTATTTATACAAAAAAGTTCAGTGTTTTTTATACTTCCTTAGTTTCTTGAGGTTCATCTAATAAGTGCTAATTTCTTAAAATAATTTTAACTGTCTACAAAGTTAGAAGGTCATGATGAGGAACATGGATTATAAATTGAAATGAGAGGACTTTAAAATGTTCTAAGCAAATTTGATAAGGATAGAGTCAAGGGCCAAAATATGTGATTAAATACTTAATCCCAGTAGGAGATTTTCAATAAAGAAAAAAATATGAAAGAGCCCTTTAAGTTAATGATCACTCAAGAAAGCAGGTTTGCTTAACCATAAAGCCAAATGGGCTTGCTTAGCATCAAAACCATGCAACAGAAGCATGAGACACACTCCCAAACAATAGAACAATGGTGGTATGATACCCACTTTCTTTCTAGGAGTTCAATAATTCAACAAACAATTCCTAGGAAATGCTCCTCTGTGTACATTAAAAATAAAAATATAAGGAAAAGGTGACATTATAGTAAAATTGGAGATGATTTACCAGGTTTAGCCTGTCAGGGGAGCATGTAATTTCCTTGGTTCTGTCTTGCCACAGCAAAAATTTGAAATGATGGACAGACCAGTGTTATAGCTCAGTTTTATTGACAAGCAAAGGAAAATACATCCTTGAGGCATGAGAGTCAGCCCACCCAAAAGATATGAAGAGAAGAGAAGCCCCCAGCTCAATTTTGGCTCCTCTTTGTATATGCTTTTTCTCCTCCCCCTGAGCCTGCGCTGTGTAAATTGGGCAAGCCAAGAGGGTTTCTTGTTTTACCTGAGGTCCTCACTCTGGTCCTCAGACCTTCCTTTGTTTTATTTTCACAGGTTTTTTCCTTCTTTGTTTTTCAGCCACCGCAATTTTGGACTCCATTTTCCAATTCTAACTGCCTAACATTTCTCCCTCAAGAGATGGAAGGCAGAGTTCTTTGGGAATAGGGACATTGAGATCTCTCTGGGTACTTCCTGCTGAACTGGGATGGCGAGGGGCATTGGGCCTCCACTCTCGCTAATCTCAAGCCTTAGAGTCCTTATAGCAGTGTCCATCTAAGGATGAGTGATATTTTCAGTGGCTGGCTGTAGTTTTATATATCCTTGTTAATCTGGCACTGCATGTTGTAGCCTGTTGACCTGGGCAGAGACAAAATGGGTTAGACAATTGATAATACATGAAACTATCTAAGCAGCATCAATACAGTGATAACAGGATTAGTAGGGGGCATTAACCAATTCCAAATTCCCCATCACCAGGAGAAGGATTCCCAAAAGAAAGATTGTAGCCACCCCAAGAAATCTCCAGCTCGTTCTTTGAGGTTCTGTAGGATCTAAAATGATTTTCTTGAGGACTGCGAAACTATCTTTAACATAGCTGGAGGTATTTACCCAGAAACAACATGTCTCATTCAAGATGGCTCAAGTCCCTCCTTGTTCAGGGATCAGGAAATCTATATCCTATTTTGGAGGACAACCCCTGCTAAGCTGTGTTGACTCTTTAGAGCTATCTTGAGAAATCTTATCCCCAGAAACTTAATTTTGGGGTGTTCATTAGAATAGCACTCATTTGTAGTTCTGAATAGGTATCTGAGATCTCCCAAGAGCTCACAGGTGTATTAAGTGTCCTCTTCTGTTTTCTTCCATGGCTTGACTCCTGATTAGTGAATCCAGGAGTCATGTCCTGGTTCCTTGACTGCTGTGGGAGTAGAAAGTATTACTGGGTAGGGGCCTTTCCTTGTGGGCTGGAGTTGAGCCTTTGGAGACCCATCTTTCCAGACTTTAATTAGGACTTGAGTCCCTAGAGCATATAGTGGTGGCTCTTTAGAATATTTTGGGTCCTGGTTCATACCCCACAAGCGTATATCATGTTGGAATTGCCCAATGGCCATGGTATAAAACCAGAGGGTCTGAGCCTCTGGATCTAGGGAGAGGTCATTGAAACAAATAAAAGGTCTCCCATATAGCATCTCATAAGGACTAAGACCAACTTATTCCTTAGGGGCAATATGGGTGAAGAGGAGAGCTATTGGTAAAGCCTCCTTCCATTCCAGGGAGGTCTCCTTGGTTATCTTTTTTATCACTGATTTTTAAGAATTGGTTGGCTCTTACTACTTTTCCTGAAGACTGAGGCCTCCAGGCACAGTGGGGATAATAAGCAATGCCCAGTGCTTTAGAGACCCCTTGGGTGACCTTAGAAGTAATTGATGTCCCATTGTCACTTCATAATGACCTAGGCAGACCAAATCTTGGAAAGATTTCATGGAACAGTTTTTTTTACTACCTCTTCAGCCTTCTCAGTCTGGGTGGGAAAGCCTTCAATCCATCCTGTGAACATATCTATCATGACTAATAAGTATTTATACCCTTGAGAAACTGGCATCTGGGGGAAGTCCATCTGCTAGTCCTCTCCTAGGTAGGTCTCACATCATTGGACCAGTAGGGCCAGCTGGGGTCTTTGAGCTCTTTGGGGGTTGTTTAACTGGCAAGTGGGACAAGAGGAGACCACTTGCCTTAAAGTCATTTGGAGGCCTGTTCCCCTGAAGGACTTTTCTATTAACCTTTGGAGGGCCTTCTTCCCTAAAGGAGTGGTGGCATGTAAGGAGTTAACCAACTTCCACTGCAGGTTCCCAGGCAGAAAAAGGAGTCCCTCCTTTGGAACCACTCCATATGACCTTCTTGAAAGGTCTTGCTCTTAGCTTTAAGAGTCTCACCTTCAGTATATGAAGGAGTTTCTGGCAAATTAGTCTGTGGAACTAAGGTGGCAACCCCGATTAGGTCCTTGTTCTGTAATGCTGCTCTTAGCTTCCTGATTGGCTGCTTGGTTCCCTCATGCCACTTCTGTGCTCCCAGTTTGGTGTTCTTTACAGTGGGAGACTGAAACCTCAGTGGGCAGATGGACTGCCTCCAAGAGTCTAAGGATTTAATCATCATATTTGATCAGAAACACTCAGGTGGTCAAGTTACCTCTTTCTTTCCAAACAGCAGCATGTGCATGTAGCACCAGAAAGCCATACTCGGAGTCAGTGTAAATGGCTACCCCTTTTCCTTTTTCCAGCTTTAAACCTCAAATCAGGGCTATGAGTTCAGGTGGTACCTGGTGACAAAAGTTTAGCTTCTATGTTCTCAAAATTGGAGACAATTGTGTATCCAGCTCTTCTTTTTCCATCCAAGACAAAGCTGCTTCCCTCAGTGTACCAGATTTCCTCAGGATGGGTCAGAGGATCTTCTGACAATCCCTCTCAGGGTTTTGTCCAGGGGTCCAAGGTTTCTAGGCAACATTGAAAGGGGAGAGAGCCCTTGGAGGTAGGCAGGAGGGTGGCAGGGTTAAGAACCTCACAAGGGGATATAGTTAGGCCCAGATTTTCCATCAGGACTACTTGATATCTGATGATCCTATGATCAGACACCCATAAATGGCCTCTCCCATTCAGGAGTTGTTTCACTTGGGGGCTAATAAACATAGTTTCCCCCCAAAAGAAAGTTTTAAAGCATCTTCTATCAGGACTTCAAAAGCTAAAAGATTTTGAAGACTGGGAAATATTTCTTACCCAATGAGGGAGTAGGACACTCAGGGATCACCAGAAACTGGTGGGAAAATATTTGTCCATCACAGCAACAAAGAAGTGCTTGGGTGAATAATTTTGTAATTGTTTTTCCTGTAGCACCCAAAATAGTACAGGCTTGGGAGGAGAAGGCTCCGGAGCAGGAGGTCAGGACAGAGTAGGTAGCCCCTGTGTCAACCAAGAAATTCTCGGACCCACCTGCCACATCCAGTAACACCCTTGGCTCCAGCCCCATGATGGTTATCTGTGACAGATGGACTGGATGTAGCAGGCCACTTCAGTACTGTTGAACCATCCTGAAGGAAGGCTTGGCGCTTGACCTTGAGGCTCTTGGGTCCCCAGGGCAGAGTGCTGCCCAGTGTCCCAACTGATGGCATTTCTAGCAAGCCATTTTAGGAGACTTGTCACAGTTTGGACACTCTGTGGCCCAATGTCCCCCCTGTCTACAGGTTAGGCATTTGCCTTGTGCCTTGTCCATTAAAGACTTGGCGTTTGCCAAAGGGCTTCCCTGGAGGGAGGCCAGCATCTGGGCATGCCTTTTCTCTTTCCTTTTCTCCCTTTCCTGGGCCTTGTCTTCCCTCTCCTGTTCTCTGTTATACAGGGTATTGGTGGCTTTCTGGACCATCTCATTTAAAGAGGCATCAGGGTCCTGCTGCTGTAGCTGTGGTAACTTTATCCTGATGTCTGATGCACATTGGGACAGGAATTTGTCCTTTAAAATTACCTGTCCCTTGTAAGAGTCTAAGAACTGATTGGTAAACTTTTGGAGGGCCTCTTTTAGCCTTTCCAGAAAGGCAATGGGGTTCTCATTGTGCTCCTGAGTTACTGTTGAGATTGGGCACAGTCCCACAACTAATAGGCTCCCTTCTATTTCCATGGGTGGACTTCCTTAGGGGTGAGTCTTTCTGAAGCTTATCCTACCCAGTACTGTTGCAACCTGAGAGCCAGGCGTCTGTGGGTCAGGGTGCAAATCCCCAGGTAGGTTGAGGTGTGACAATCTCCTGGAGACTGAATACCAGGGCAGGTCAAGGCATGTCAGCCTCCTGAGAACTGGGTCCCTGGGCAGGTCGAGGCATGTTGACCTCCTGGAACCCCTGGACTGGCAGATCCTTGAGCAGATTGAGGCATGACAACCTCTGCCTAGGACCATCCTAGGCAGGTCGAGGCAGATCGACCTCCTAGGACCCCCGGACTGACAGATCCTTGAGCAGGTTGAGGTATGACAACCTCCCAGGGACCAGATGCCTAGGCAGGTCGAGGCAGGTCGACCTCCTGGGACCCCTAGACTGGAATTGGGCATCCCTAAGGTCTCCAACATGACCAGTACTGGGTAGAATTAAGGAGCTGCAATCTTAACTCATTGCTGGTTTGTCTACCACGGATGAGAATAGATACCATGATGTAAAGCAACTCAAACCTGTGCCCTGAGACTGGGAACCTGGGGAAACAGCCATAAGCCTTATCCTCTTATTATTCTGAGGGGATGTAAGTCACTGATTTCTTCCCCTAGTCCTCCAAAAGAGCAGTTTAAGGTGTTTCCAATGGTAAACATCTCATTGTCATAGATCCACTTTAGGTAATAACAGAAGTAATGACAAAGGAGTGGGTTATCTGGTTCTGTTAGGGGTGTTCAGTTCAGTTTAGTTGCTCAGTTGTGTCCAACTCTTTGCAACCCCATGATTTGCAGCACACCAGGCCTCCCTGTCCATCACCAACTCCCAGAGTTTACCCAAACTCATGTCCATCGAGTCGGTGATGCCATCCAGCCATCTCATCCTCTGTCGTCCCCTTCTCCTCCTGCCCCCAATCCCTCCCAGCATCAGAGTCTTTTCCAATGAGTCAACTCTTCGCATGAGGTGGCCAAAGTATTGGAGTTTCAGCTTCAGCATCAGTCCTTCCAATGAACACCCAGGACTGAATTTAGGAGTATTTTAATAATAATAAGTGGGGTGAAGTGATGTTGCCTACAAGCAGGCAGGGTCCTATTTGCAGGAGTCAGTAAGTGGCTTAAGAACAAATTGACAAGAAGCAACAAACCAGGTGTTCCATAAAAAGTGGAGTGCAGATTTGATTCGTAGGTATGTTTGTAACTTTAGGAAAAGGGTGGTAAGGAGTTGGGCCCAAAGGGCCTGCAGGGCTAACTCCCAAAGTGGCAAACATCCCCAGAAGTCAAATTGCCCTTGAAGGAATGCCGCCAACAGATGGGCTTCTGGCAGGCATTGTGTGCCTGTCACCAGCCCTAGTGCATTCACTGAGAGTTGTTATTGTTGCACATGTTGTAAGAAACATGGAAGATGAAGGCCTGAATATATAGAGTGATTGGATATTATACAGTATTTCTCTCCCAAGGGCCAACTATTTTCTGTTTGTCCCTCCAGAAGATTGTAGAGGCAACACTGTGGGCCCAGATGGGGCTCAGGAAAAGAGAATGAAGTAGGAGGAAAGGGGGCAGGGCACAACTTTTGAAAGAATGACGTAACCCAAGAGCATAACATAAACTGATTAAAATCAAATGGGTCCAAGATGACAAGTCAAATTCAATTAAACCTTTATTCTCAATCTGCAAGATGAAAGACACACCCAGAGGCATCAGGACAGTTCCAAGGTACTGTCAAAAGACAGAGGAGTGTATGGTTCCCTAATTGTTGGGATGATCCTCCCCCTCATTAACATACGAAATCACACAGCTCAAACTAACCACAGGACATTCCATGGCCAATGCACTGCACTCGCCCTCTGCGATGGCCCACACCCTGTGAAGTGTGTTTCTCTCTGAATCTGAACAAATCCACCTCTTAACTATCGCTGTGTCTTTTGCTGAATTTTTTTCAATGAGACATCAAGAACCTGAGCTTCATTAGGCCCTGAAACTAGGCACTGAGGGTTTTGGCCGGGAGAGAAGAGGTGAAGGACTGGCGGAAAAAGCAGTGGGAAAAACCATGCCAAGGAATCCCCTTCATAACCTGCTGGAAAATATGCTAAATACTCTGACCTGTGCCCACACAATTCTCATTGGCTTGATCCTTGGCACAAAGAAGATTAAGGACAGACAGAAGAACCCCTACTCACTTGGGCAACAGCTACTAGGGCACCTCAGATAGTGGAGGCTTCAGGACACCCTGGACACGCTCACTTATTTGCAGGGGGTTGGAGGAAACAAGAAATGAGAGATTGTAAAGGAATTAAGATTTTGTTAGCCATATGTCCTTCCAGCCATAGGAGCGAGGACTTCCTACCCCAACGGGAGCTCTGGAATATGAGACTGAGCTGCGTGAGCTTTCTGCTGACTTTGTTTTTGTTGTCCTGGTTTCCAGTATGGTGGGCTTCTTGTCACTTCCACTGCGCTGGGTTTTCTTCCTGTTCAGCTTCCTTCCTGAGAGCTTTCACTGAGTTGCGCTTCTGCTGTGCTTGGCCCCCGCACCGAGGTTGTTTCAGCCAGGTTAAATCTGAGAAGTGGCAGCATATATGTCAAGGGAGTGTGTAATTTCCTCGGTTCTGTCTCTCTGCAGCAAAAATTTGAAGCGACGGATGGACCAGTGTTATAGCTCAGCTTTATTAGCAAGCAAAGGAAAATACATCCTCGAGGCAAGAGGACGGGCCAACCCAAAAGACACAGAGAGAAGAGAAGCCCCAGGCTCAATTTTGGCTCTCCTTGTTATATGCTTTTTCTCCTCCCCATGAGCTTGTCCTATGTAAATTGGGCTAGCTAGGAAGGCTGTTTTCTTTACCTGAGGTCCTCACTCCTGTCCTTGGGCCTTCCTTTGTTCTATTTTTGCAGGCTTTTCTCTTGTTTGTGTTTTAGCCACCGCCATTTTGGATTCCTTTTTCCTATTCTAACTACCTAACAAGCCTAAGTTACCATCCCTCTGCTAACTTAAATAGAGCCATTATATACATTTGAAGTGAAAGTGAAAGTCACTCAGTTGTATCCGACCCTTTGCGACCAATGGACTATACAGCCCTTAGAATTTTCCAGGCAAGAATACTGGAATGGGTAGCCTTTCCCTTCTCCAAAGGATCTTCCCAACCTGGGAATCAAACCAGGGTCTCCTGCATTGCAGGTAGATTCTTTACCAACTGAGCTATCAGGGAAACCCATTATATACATTTGGTTATATAAATATATGTAATTTAGAATATCTCTATTAAACATATATAATTTGAATATTTCTCTTCTTTCCTAAAGTGAGTTCAAAAAGTAAATGTATATTTGTCTGCTCCTAAGTTTGGGCCAGAAATTGATCAAAATGTAGAAAACACCTATCTATTTAACCTCTTCAATTTACATATGAACAAATAGAGGATCTGAGAAGTTTATTGAATTTACCTCTGTAAACATAGAGAAGTAAACTCCCAGTAAAGAATAAGGACAAAGACTTGAAATTGTTTTTAACAGTTTCCATCTGGGTGAGGAAGATCCATTACTGAGTAATGATAAAAATTTTATCTGGAAAATAAATTGTCAGTCATAAAAAGTTAAAAGGCTGTAATTTCCTAATACATAAATTATTTTAGAAAAGACTAATAACATTTAAGACTTATTCTGAGTCCATCCTGTTCTGCCACAAAGTATATTACTCTCAGGCAAATTAGCTCACACATGATTGGTAAATTAGTATAAATCAGAAGTCAAGTTGTATAGGAACTTTTTTCAGGGACATTAATGTTTTAAAGCTGAGCTTGACAGACCTTCTTACAAGGAAAGGTCAAGTATGTAACATGAAAACCTTAAGAAACAGCTAAAATTCCTACAGAAGTGCCTTTGTTTCATGGAAATCTTATCTGTTTTATTGCTTCAAGATCATCTTTGATTCTGTTAAATTATTTGGGGAACCTACCCAGATGAGGATGATGTGAACATATTTACTCCATGTTAAAAAAAAGAAAAAAGAAAAAGATGAAAGAGCCGTACATATCTGGGATCTGATAGTTTAAAATGTTGATGACACTGGTCCTTTTTGGAAGTGAATCCTCTTAAGGCCCCACATTTGATGAGGGTAACAGAATTGAGGTTTTAAGTCTACTAAGTATGTGATAGAGGTTCCCAGGTGGCTCTAGTGGTAAAGAACCTGCCTGCCAATGCAGGAGACTTAAAAGAAGAACATCCAAAAAAAAAAAAAAGAAGAAGAAGAAGAAGAACATTCAACCCCTGGATAGGGAAGATCGCTGGGCTGGGAAGGTCCCCTGGAGGAGGGTACGGCAACCCACTCCAGTATTCTTGCCTGGAGAATCCCCATATACAGAGTAGCCTTGTGGGCTACAGTTCCTAGGGTCACAAAGAGGCGGACATGACTGAGCGACTTAGCAGGCACACAAGGATGTGATACTTGTTGTGAATGCCAGCAGGGCGCCACCTGTGCTGTTGTTTTTCTTTGAATTCTTGTTACATCTATAGGGCTCTGCAGTTGTAGAGATGTGTGAGTTTTAAGTGGTCTGTTTAGAACCTTATCTCTTTTTTTGTCATAAGTCTTCCGATTTTATTGTGCAATTTAGCAAAATGTGAGATTATTCAGGAATACTTATATAGTGTTATAGCAAAAAAAGAAAGAAAGAAAGAAAAATTTGTACATGATTCTTAGGAGTGGGCTGAAAAATAAAAAAATGCAATGACAGGAGGTCTATAGTAATTCATAGTTTTCTTCCTCAGTCTTCACCATTTTCTTTCTTTTTTAAATATTTTAAACTCTTACGGCCTTATCATCTTATAGAGGACAATATTCCATCTGTCAGGACCAACATTTCTACCATTTAAATCTGTTTTATTCCTTCAAGCACCATCTTCAATGAAACTTTCTCAAGGAGGTCTTTTCAACTTACATCATCAATTTTAATCATTGGACTCTGAAATAAGAATTTTTTAAAGACAACTTATGAGATTGTCATATTAATTAAACAAGACATTTTCCTTCTCTATGCCTCTACCATATAAATGGTAGGTAGAATTGTTACTGTGGTTATTCAGTGACTTAACACATGTAAAGAACTTAGCATATGTGTCTGACACATTTAAAGCATTCACAAAGTTTTAATTTTAGTATTAGTATTGGGTTTTTTTTTCCCTACAACTATGCAAAATTTTATTATTGGAGTGTAGTTGCTTTATAAATGTTGTGATAGTAATAGTTTCTGCTGTACAACAAATTTAATCAACTCTGTGTGTGTGCGTGTGTGTGTGTGTATCCATTTCCTCTTGAACCTTCCCCTTAACCTCCCATCCCACCCCTCTAGGTCAACACAGACCACCAAGCTGGGTTCCCTGTGTCATATAGCAGCTTCCCACTAGCTATCTATTTTATGCATGGTAGGATATTTATGTCAATGCTACTCTTTTAATTCATTCCACTCCCCTCCCCTCACACATACACATCTGTTCTTTATATCTGAATCTCTATTCCTGTCCTGCATATATGTTTATCTGTACCATTTGTCTAAATTCCATATATATAGATTAATATGTGAAATTGGCTTGTCTCTTCCTAACTTACTTCACTCTGTGTGATAGACTGTAGGTCCATCTGCATCCTTATAAAGGACCCAGTTGAACTTTTAATATTCACCTTTATTAATTTTATCCAGAATGCACACACAAGCTGTACCAGATCAAAGACAGATTTATTATTACTTTGCAGCAAATATATATGTGTTCTCCCTCCCCCTCCAGTCTTTACCCCAAGGGGACGTCACGAGAGCCAATAATGGGAATTTTCCTGCATGAGTAACTGGAAATCTCATAGCAAGCCATGAGTAAATTATTTCTCTCTGCTTATAAAGTTTCCTTTCCCCCAGAAAAGCTCTCCTCCTTCCTTAAGCCCTTTGAGATGGGAGTAGAATCTCAGCAAATGTCTAATAACTCTGTGTGTCTCAGCCTTTAAGACCTAGAGTTATCTCCAAGTGTCTGTACCTTATTCCTCATTTATATATAAATCCAAAGAAGATAAAGTACCAGTCTCTCTGGGCACCTCATGTATTTAACTTAAGGGCCTAGTTCATGGCTGTAACAGTTAGGGCCTTTCCAGGAAAAATAAAGGGAGATATTTTATTACACTTCTGGATCAGAGCAATTAACTAGACAAATGTCCACACATCTCATGGCATGTGGAAATGTAGGAAGCTGGGACTTTTTACAAGAACACTGAGAAATTCAGGGAACTTTTCTTTTTCCATGATTAGTCTAAGCTGAGTATCAGTACATGTTCTTATTATGTGCTTTCACAGCAAACTTCTATTTCATAACATTTATCACTATTGTAGATTTATTTTTATGTTTATTATTTTTGTCAATGTGTATATAGACTTTCAGGTTGCAAACCCCGTGAGGATCATGGAGTGTTTTGTTCAATCCTTTGTCCTTGGCCATCAATTCAGTGGCTGACACGGTAAGCCCATGCCTATCGTATATCTTAGGTCATGAGCTGTCTTGACTGTGCCTCGAAAACTATACTGTTCAAGTTGAAATTGGTATGTCTGAAATAATCAATTTTTAAATATTTTTTATCCAGGTACATAATCGTTTATGACTTTCTTATTTAATAGGATAATAAATACATCAATGACAAATTGGTTGATAAATGTGATGGTTTTATAACAATCTTCATTAAGAGTTAAATTTTTCTTCTATTTCCTTTTTACTGTTAAATTCACTAAAATATGCAAAGTGTCAGTCTAATTTATTATGGCATTCTATATTTATAGGTCAGTAGTTAGCATTTAGTAGTTGCTCAATAAAGAGTTGGCTGAGTGAATTCATAAATTAGGTAAGCAGTTTAGTTAAAATTTAGTTTAACCCAAATGAACAACTTATTAGGTTGCCTTAAATACTTAAGTAGTTATTATTAATAATTAATTGTTCTTTTCATTTGCTAAGGTTATCCAGGGTCATTTTGTTTCACTTATTTTATCATGTTAAAATGGGAGCAGTATCTGCCCAGAATGTGTATGATTATCATTCAACAGGTTTTATACTCCTTTTTACTTAGACTATAAGATTTTAAAATCATTTTTATTAAAGCATACTTTGCATCATAGAAGGACATTTAATCATGTGTACAGCTTGATAAATTATCACAATGTAAGCATATTTTATAACTATGATGTAAACATATTTTATAACCCAGATCAGGAAATAATGCACCACCAGCAATATATAACTTCCTCATATGTACGCTCCCCCAATCCATATGTTTTTGTCCCTCAAAGAAAACAACATTCATAGCTTCTAATAGTGTAAATTAGTTTCCTCTCTAGTGAACCTTATATGCAAAAATAAATAATATATTCTTCTGCATCTCACCACTACAATGCAATATGAAGTTTCTACTAGAGTAAATAATATTAGAATTCATCCTATTACCAGGTTTTGGTCTATTAATGATAATGCTGCGATAAATATTCTTGTATATTTCTTGGATGTATGTGGAAGGGTAATTCTGTCACTGACATATTCCCAAGGGAGGGATTATTGGGTCATAGTGACTTCCCTGGTGGCTCAGTGGTAAAGAATTCACCTGGTAGTGCAGGAGATGTGGGTTTGTTCCCTGGGTTGGCAAGATCCCCTGGAAAAGAAAATGGCAACCCATTCCAGTATTCTTGCCTGCGAAATCTCATGGGCAGAGGAGTCTGGGGGGCTACAGTCCATGGGGCCACGAAGTGTTGGCCACAACTTAGCAACTGAGCACACACAGGTGCAGGTACACACATATGTATTTGTTTAACATCCGGTCCCATCACTTCATGGCAAATAGATGTGGGAACAGTGGAAACAGTGGCTGACTTATTTTTTTTTTTTGGCTCCAAAATCACTGCAGGTGGTGATTGCCTCCATGAAATTAAAAGAAGCTTACTCCTTGGAAGGAAAGTTATGACCAACCCAGACAGCATATTAAAAAGCAGAGACTTTACTTTGCCAACAAAGGTCCGTCTAGTCAAGGCTATGGTTTTTCCAGTAGTCATGTATGGATGTGAGAATTGGACTATAAAGAAAGCTGAGCGCCGAAGAATTGATGCTTCTGAACTGTGGTGTTGGAGGAGACTCTTGAGAGCCCCTTGGACTGCAAGTATATCCAACCAGTGCCTCCTAAAGGAGATCAGTCCTGGGTGTTCATTGGAAGGACTGATGTTGAAGCTGAAACTCCAATACTTTGGCCCCCTGATGTGAAGAGCTTACTCATTTGAAAAGACCCTGATGCTGGGAAAGATTGAAGGCAGGAAGAGAAGGGGATGACAGAGGATGAGATCGTAGGATGGCATCACCGAATCAATGGACATGAGTTTGGGTAAGCTTCGGGAGTTGGTGATGGACAGGGATGTCTGGCGTGCTGCAGTTCATGGGGCTGCAAAGAGTCAGACACGACTGAGCGACTGAACTGAACTGAACATGAAAATGATGTTAAAAGCTTTCTAAGCACCATTTTAGCCATTTACAATCTCTCCAGCATTCCAGTAGTTTCACTTTCTCCCCAACACTCAATATTCTTAATTTTTCTAGGACAGCGGTGTATGGTAGTATCTCACTGTATTTTTAACATGGCATTTCCCTGACTCCTACTGAGGTTGTGTACAAGTGTGTGTGTGTGTGTGTGAGTGTGTGTGTGTGTAGGTATGCAGGTTGCTTCTTTGGAGGAATGCCCTATAGTCCCTTCTATTTTTCTACTGGACTGTTTGTCCTTTCATTTTGTAGAATTTCTTTTATATTCTAGATATTTGCTCTTTGTCAATTATATGTATTAAAAATTTGTTCACCCACTCTGTAACTTTTCATTTTCATTCATTTAAAAAATATTTATTTTAGTGCAGTATGGTTGCTTTACAATATTGTGTTAGTTTCTGATGTACAAGGAAGTGAATTAGCCATATGTATACATATAACTCCTCCCTCTTGAGCCTCCATCTTATCTCCCTATCCCATTCCTCTAGATCATCACAGAGTTAAGCTTCCCGCACTTCCCACTAGCCATTTATTTTAGACATGGTAGTGTATATATGTCAATCCCAGTCTACCAATTCATCCCACCCGCCTACTTCCTCCCTTGTTTCCAAAGATCTGTTCTCTGCATTTCATTCTTAGTGGTGTCATTTGAGGAGCTGAATTTTTATTTACTGCAGCCTAATTATTTATAGCTTTCACTAACAATTAGTATTTTTGTTCTAAGATTTTCCCTACACAAAGGACATGAAGAAAGTTTCATATGTGATTTTTTAAAAGTTTTATAGTTTTACTTCTCAAATTCTAATGTACAAGTTACCCAAGACATATCTCTCTGTCTACCTAACTGGATCTTTTATTGGACTCCATACTTGAGTGTTTATTTAATAGAATTTTCTATAATGATAGAAATGTTTTATATCTGCATAGCTTCAATACAATAACCATACACTGTTGAACATTTGATATATGTATAATACCTCTGAAAAAATGAATATTTAGTTTTATTTCATTGAATTTGAAATTTAAACTACTACATGCAGCTGATGGCTACCATATTGGACCACACAATGAATTGTTTCATTGATCTATTTTTCTGAATTTCACCCCAACTTCATAATTACCATATGGTTGAGGAAGCCTCCAAGATAATCCTCAGGTGCATAAATAATAGTCTCACAGAAATCAGTAGAGTTGTTATACTCATGGTTCCAGTTCATTACAGTGAAAAGATACAGATTATAACAAGCAATAGGAAAAAGCATATTGGGCAAAGTCCAGGGCAGAACAGACACAAGACTATCTGTTGTCATCTCCCACAGAAGTGGTGCAAACAGCCTGTGTTTCTCCCAGAAAGGATGTTTGACAATTCCTGTAGAGTATTGCCAACCAGGAGAGATCATACAAGCCCTGGTGTCAAGAGATGTACCAGAGATTGTACAAGCAGACATGGCTGATCACCCCCATAGGTGATGCTAATCCCGTATGCCTCCAAAGGTGGAGCTGACACCAAATGGCCCAAAATCCTCTCTATAAATCACGCTGTTGGCATCAACTAAGTGGCAAGGCCCAAGGTGTCCAGGTAAACAAAAAAACTTTATTAGATAAGCTTAATGGTTACCCCCTAAAACATGAGGACAAAAGGTCAAACTTTACTTTGGACAACACTTATCCTTTATTGATGGGCTTCCCTGGTGGCTCAGTTGGTAAGGAGTCCTCCTACAGTGTAGGTGATGCAGATTTGATCCCTGGGTCGGCAAGATCCCCTAGAGCTGGGCATGGCAACCCACTCCAGTATTCTTGCCTGGAGAATCCCATGGACTAAGGAGCCTGGCAGACTACAGTCCATAGGGTCACATAGTGTTGAACACCGACTGAAGTGACTGAACATGCATACTCATATCCTTTATTACACACATATCTTGAAATTCAATAATTTATGTCTAACTTTGCTGTTTTTTCATCCTGATTTCCTTTGACACTGTTGGAACTTTTAATTTTCACATAAATTCTAGAGTCCATTTGCAAATTTCCCAAACAAACTTTCTGGATTTTTTAGCAAGGGTGGAAATAAAATTAGGGATTGGATAAGAAAAGGTACACATTTTTCAAAAAATATTTCTTCTGCCTTTAAATTTAGCCCTAGTTTAAGGAAGAAGAAAATTAGTATAGAATTTGGAGAACAGTTTATGATGAAGTTGGTATTTTAATCAAGCTCTACGTAATGTCAAGTCTAAAACTGCAGAGACATAGAGAAAGTACAGTGGTCATGAGTAGGACAAAAAAAATTACCCTGAAAAATTGTTCAATATAAAATTCATCTCAAGCGCTACAACTTACATCTATAATGCTAAAATATTTAAGCAATTTGAATAGTCATACAACATGACAAAGTCCTCAGGAATACCACCCTACTGTTTGAAAAGCCAGAATAATACATTTAATGAATCAAATCAATCACAGGACTCAATCGCACCTAACACCACTAGCTATTTAGGGGAAGTAAAAAAACAAAAGGGGACTTCCCTGGTGGTCCAGAGGTTAAGATTTTACCTTTCAATGCAGATGGTGCAGGTTTGATCCCTGACTGGACAGCTAAGATCCCACATACCTCCTGGACAAAAAACCAAAACAGAAACAATATTGTAACAAATTCAATAAAGACTCTAAAAATTGTCAGCTTCAAAACAAATCTTAAAAAAGAGGAAACTAAATTTCCTTTAAAAAAAAAAAAAGAAAAAAAGGAAAGTCATATCCAAAATATGAAATAAATTTTATTCAGTTATTTGTGCAGGTAACATAATAATTTAGAAGATATTTGTAACTTTCATGTAGTTCAGTTCAGTTCAGTTCAGTTCAGTCCCTCAGGCATGTCCGAATCTTTGCGACCCCATGAATCGCAGCACGCCAGGCCTCCCTGTCCATCACCAACTCCCAGAGTTTACTCAAACTCGTGTCCATTGAATCAGTGATGCCATCCAGCCATCTTTCCAATTTTCAACAACTTGTGCTGTACTTATTAGATGTCAGGCACTGTGCTAAGCACTTGATCAATTTTAATTTCTCTAGCATTGATAATAACCCATTGAGGGTTAATGAAGTCAATATTTCTTTTATCCACAACACAACTAGAGTAGGTATCTCTTCTGTGTATGTATTTATAATATTGTGAGCCTATTTCTCTAGTTAATTGGATATACATTCAGTGATCATTGGTACATCCATAAATTATTTGAAGGGCAAGAGCACTTGGTTTCTTTCTCGGGAGGTAGTTCATGAAATTTGGAGATCTATAAACCTCCAGAAAGTTAACTTATCCTACATACTATCCATAGGTACTATCAGAACACAAATTTTCAACCTTCCTGAAGAATACACAGTTCACTAAATCTGTAGGCAGAATTGTCATTTTACATAGTCTGCTATGTGATTTGCAAGAATTACTGCTACAACCACCAAGAAAGCACTTGAAAGGTATCTGAAATTATTTTTCACACAGGGCTATATATTTCTCTATCTAACTATGACAGCATGCCATTCATATAAACATATTTATGGCAGTGTCAGTTCATATCAAGCACATTGGGACAGTGAAAAAATGTAATCTAGATGAAAGAGAATTTCATCTGATTCTCAAGAATCCCCACTCCCCTGTAATGTGTTACAAATTATGATCAGAATGATATAACTTGGACATCATCACATCTCAGGAGACATGCATTATTGTAACAGAAGTGCCTGAAGCTTCTTTTATTCTAATACTATCCTTGTAAAGCACCTAAATAAAAGGCTGGTTAGTGTAAATATAGTTTGGGGCTTGCTAATTATGATTTCTGGAAAAATAATTCTGGTAGAATAGAGATAAGCTTGACACATGTTTCTGTGCTAAAGATGAATGTTGACATAGATATTCAAAAGGGACATTATTCATTTTCAGACACAGTGTAACTTTGGTCTGTCATCAGTGTTTAGCTTTTTCATGTCTGGCTCATTGCATTACCTTCACTTCTTGTTGTTTTGCAACTTCCTTAGATCTTCCTCAGTGTAATCAGAAACCAGCCCTGTTATTGAGAGGGGTATGGAAGGGGGCGGGGATGCTCTGAAGGGAAGGGAGATATCGAATAGAGAGTCATGCAGCTTCGGCTTGATAGGCAGCAGTTTTTAATAAGCAGGGGAACTTATCAGGTCAGCGGTCCTCAACATTTTTGGCACCGGGGACCAGCTTCATGGAAAACATTTTTTCCACAGACAGGAGGGGGCATAGTTTCAGGATGATTCAAGTACATTACATTTATTATGAACCTCGTTTCTATTATTATTACATCAACTCCAACTCGGATCATCAGGTATTAGATCCCTCAGGTTACGGACTCTGTCTTAGATGACCTCAAGATGAGTAGATTTCTCCACCTGCCCACAACATCTTAAAAGTATATATAGAGAACTTAACTGGGCTCAGTCAGGTAACCAGTCCAGATGGCTTCAATACCACATTGCTGTGTCAAGGAGCTATCCTTGAACAACTCCTGGAAATGGGAAGAACAGCAGAATTGGAACTACAAAGAAAGAGGGGTGCTGGAGTCTTCAATTCATGAGGTCCAACACTTGGGTCTACTGGTGATTCTCTCTTTTTGATGGTTTCCTCCAACACTTCTTTAAGAGAAACCACATTATTTCTTTTGTGGAGCATTTTTTTTCAGGGAATGCTTATATATATTACTTATCTTAATCTTTTACCTTAACATACATTTTCATTGTGTATAGGTAGAGTGGGGAATAACTTTGAAAAGGAGTCTCAATGACATTATGTGTTCTCTGTCTAGGAAAGACTATGTTATTTAACTAAACAAAAAATATTATAAGGCCATCAAAATAGTTTGTTGCTTTATATAAATTATATATTATACATTGCATGGATAGGATATGATTTTAAATAACTTAATCTACCTTTTTAATAAGGCCAGGGTATTGCCCATTATAAAGTATTTTAATACAGTCATTCTTCTTTCCTTTATACAATTAACATAAATTGAACTTCATCATGAAGTATCCTCAGTATATGATTATATATAATTTCAGAAATTCTGCCTATATTTTGTTATTTGTACAATGAGTGCTTTTCACATAATGTATATTTTTGTTCCATCCCATATAGGTCATGTATTTCTGAAGACTGATTCCATCACATCTTCCTATTCTTCATCTGTTTTTGGATATAGCAGATGGAAATCCAATGAATTTTTATCTTAAAGCCTCACTTTTCTCTCAGAACATGGAAACATTTCAGGATAACCATATTGAACCTGAAAAAGAATGGTGTTTAAAGATCAGATTCAGAAAGAATAAAGAATGAAGCTGGATACCATGAGGAAAGTATAAAATTAATTTGCAATAATATTTTTGCATGATTGACTTCATATGTTCAAAGAAAAAAATGTTTTACTAATTTCTCATGTGTTCTTGTTGCTAGTCAGATATTTGTGATTTTACTAATCTCATCAACCTTTTGTGACCTTTAAAAATATAGAATCATTGAATTGCCTGTTAAAGAGAAACTTAGGGAACATTCTAGAATGAATCTTTCACATTTCAGGTCAGAGTAACTAGACTTTCCTGCATTTATAGGTAATATTATCTACCTGTCAGTGTTCATCTCTCTGTCTTAGTTTCTATTTTTATCTCTAACTCAATACTCTTTTTCTTTTCATTCCATTAAAAAGATGCTAGCTCATTCCTTAATGATAGAAACTCTTCTCTTCTATTGGTAAACTTGTTTCATCTCATCTGGTGAGCAATAACTCATAGCATCTCAATTAACCCCTTCCAATTTAATAATTGTTTGATTTAACAGTTTTATATGGATTACAACATTATTTCAAAAACACTGTGTTATATTTAAAACAGAATCTTTATTTTAATGTAAACTGGTACTATATATTCCTTATTGAGAGCATAGTACAGAACACTACAAAATAGTTTAAATTTTTACATGCAATCAACATCCAGAAATAACTTCTTTGGATTCAGTTAAGTCACTCACTCATGTCCAACTCTTTGCTACCCCATGGACTGCAGTATGCTAGACTTCCCTGTCCATCACGAAACTCCTGGAGTTTGCTCAACTTATGTCCATTGAGTCACTGATGCCATTCAACCTTCTTAGTCTCTGTCATCCACTTCTCCTCCTGCCTTCAGTCTTCCTCAGCACCAGGATCTTTTCAAATGAGTCATCTTCCCATCAGATGGCCAAAGTATTGGAGTTTCAGCTTCAGCATCAGTCCTTCCAATGAATATTCAGGACTGATTTCCTTTAGGATTGACTGGTTTGATCTTGCAGCCCAAGAAACTCTCAATGATCTTCTCCAACACCACAGTTCAAAAGCAACGGTTCTTTGGCACTCAGTTTTCTTTATAGTCCAACTCTCACATCCATACATGACTATTGGAAAAAAACATAGCTTTGACTAGATGGACCTTTGTCAGCAAAGTAATGTCTCTGCTTTTTAATATGCTGTCTAGGTAACCTCAGATATGCAGATGGCACCACACTTATGGCAGAAAGCAAAGAACTAAAGAGCCTCTTGATGAAAGTGAAAGAAGACCCAGCAGAGCTAAGATGGTGGAGGAATAGGACAGGGAGACCAATTTCTCCCCTACAAATTCATCAAAAGAAGATTTGAACGCTGAGCAAACTGCACAAAACAACTTCTGACCACTAGCAGAAGACATCAGGCGCCCAGAAAAGCAGCCCATCGTCTTCGAAAGGAGGTAGGACAAAATATAAAAGATAAAAAGAGACAAAAGAGATAGGGATGGAGACCCATCCCGGGAAGGGAGTCATAATAGAGGAAGTTTCCAAACACCAGGAAACCCTTTCACTGGCGGGTCTGGGGGAAGTTTTCAAATCTCAGAGGGCAACCTAACTGGGAGGAAAAATAAATAAAAGCCACAGATTACATGCCTAAAAGCAACTCCCAGCAGAAAAGCACCCCAGACACCCGCATCCACCACCAGCAAATGGGGGCGGAACAGAGAGGAGCGGGCGGCATTGCTTAGGGTAAGGACTGGGCCTGAAAGCCCTAAGGGCAATCAGAGGGAGCTAACGTGAGATAGCAACTTAAACTGTGGGATAGCAAGAGAGAGAGAGAAAATTAACCGGCCTGAACACACTGCCGGCTGTTCGCAGAACAAAGGGACTGAGCAATTCCAGAGAAGAGCTAGCCTGCAGCGGACCGGCCCATCCCCCGCCGGAGGCAGGAGGCAGGGGGGAGGGGAAAGGGGCAAACTCGGCCCCAGAGACGGCACCCCCTACCAAACTGCAAACAAGCCTCCAGCTTCTAACCAAAGACTTCCTGAGATCCTGGATGGTCGACATCTGCCGGGAGGGTCGCGGCTAGAGGCCAGCTCCTGAGAACAGACACAAGGTGCACGCACCCAACTGGCGCACGTGGAAGCTGAGGCTGGGACCGCGGAGGGGAGAAGGTGCGCCGCACCCGGGGAAAGTGAGCCCCTCAAGCTCCTGGCAGCCTGAGCTGCTCGGGCAGGGAAAGCACAAAACGCAGGCCCAACCAAGTCCGCCCTTTTGTGGAATACCTGAAAACTGGAACCGCATGCAATGCAGGGCCCGCTCCCTATAGAGCAGCCTGGAGCCTGAGCAGTGTAGACGGGGAAAGCACACACCCCTGAGCAGGGGCAAACCCAGTGTGGCCGGAACACTGCAGGTCCTCCCCACACAGGCCGGCGAGATTTGTCTGCAGCACCCGGCCCTCCCCGCAGCGCGACTGAACAAGCGAACCTAAACAAGAGATCACCTCTGCCCGCCTGTGTCAGTGCAGAAATTAGACACTGAAGAGACCGGCAAACAGAAGCCAAATAAACAAAGGGAACCGCTTCAGAAGCGACTGGTGCAACAGATTAAAATCCCTGTAGTTAACACCGACTGCACCGGAAGGGGCCTATAGATATCGAGAAGTGTAAGCTGGAACGAGGAGCTATCTGAAACTGAACTGAACCCACACTGACTGCAACAGCTCCAGAGAAATTCCTAGATATATTTTTACATTTTGTTTTTTTTAATTAAAAAATTTTTTTTCTTTTCTTTTTTAAAAATTTTTTTCTCTTTTATTTTCTTTTAAAATTCCCTATTACTCCTCCATTACTCCTTAACTTTCATTTTCATATATTTTTTACTATTTTTTTATTAGAAAAAAAAATTTTTTTTAATTTTTTCTCTCTTATTTTCTTTTAAAGTCCTCTATTACTACTCTATTACTCCTTAATTTTCATTTTTATTTCACTATAACCTTGCAAAAAAAAAAAAAAGAGGCCCTATTTTTAAACCGAACTTCATATATACTTCTAAATTTTTTTGTGTTTTTGTTTTTGTTTTTAACATTGTATTTTTAAGAGTCTAACCTCTACTCTAGATTTTTAATCTCTGTTTTTCAGTATTTGATATCAATTTTGGAAATTTAAGAATCCAATATTCAGTACCCATTTTTACTCAGGAGTGTGTTGATTACTCTCTCCCACTTTTGACTCTCCGTTTTCTCCCTCAGATCACCTTTATTTCCTCCCTCCCCCTTCTCTTCCCAATCCACTTCTGTGAATCTCTGTGGGTGTCTGGGCTACAGAGAACACTTAGGGAACAGAGAACTGTGTAGATCTGTCTCTCTCCTCTTGAGTCCCCCTTTTTCTCCTCCTGCTCATCTCTATCTCCTTCCTCCCTCTCCTCTATTTCATGTAACTCTGTGAATCTCTCTGGGTATCCCTCACAGTGGAGAATCTTTTCCAAATTAACCTAGAAGTTTTATTATCAGTGCTGTATAGTTGGAGAAGTCTTGAGACTACTGGAAAAATAAGACTGAAATCCAGAGGCAGGAGACTTAAGCCCAAAACCTGAGAACACCAGAAAACTCCTGACTATAGGGAACATTAAGTAATAAGAGACCATCCAAAAGCCTCCATACCTACACTGAAACCAACCACCACCCAAGAGCCAATAAGTTCCAGAGCAAGACATACCACGCAAATTCTCCAGCAACGCAGGAACATAGCCCTGAACGTCAACATACAGGCTGCCCAAAGTCACACCAAACACATAGACCCATCTCAAAACTCATTACTGGACACTCCATTGCACTCCAGAGAGAAGAAATCCAGTTCCACGCATCAGAACACCGACGCAAGCTTCCCTAACCAAGAAACCTTGACAAGCCAATCTTCCAACCGCACCCACTGGGAGAAACCTCCACAATAAAAAGGAACCACAGACCTCCAGAATACAGGAAGGCCACTCCAGACACAGCCATCTAAACAAGATGAAAAGGCAGAGAAATACCCAACAGGTAAAGGAACATGAAAAATGCCCACCAAGTCAAACAAAAGAGGAAGAGATAGGGAATCTACCTGAAAAAGAATTTAGAATAATGATAATAAAAATGATCCAAAATATTGAAAACAAAATGGAGTTACAGATAATAGCCTGGAGACAAGGATTGAGAAGATGCAAGAAATGTTTAACAAGGACCTAGAAGAAATAAAAAAGAGTCAACTAAAAATGAATAATGCAATAAATGAGATAAAAAGCACTCTGGAGGGAAACAACAGTAGAATAATGGGGGCAGAAGATAGGATAAGTGAGGTAGAAGACAAAGTGGTGGAAATAAATAAAGCAGAGAGGAAAAAAGAAAAAAAAAAAAAAAGAAATGAGGACAACCTCAGGGACCTCTGGGACAATGTGAAACGCCCCAACATTTGAATCATAGGAGTCCCAGAAGAAGAAGACGAAAAGAAAGGCCATGAGAAAATACTCGAGGAGATAATAGCTGAAAATTTCCCTAAAATGGGGAAAGAAACAGTTACACAGGTCCAAGAAACCCAGAGAGTCCCAAACAGGATAAACCCAAGGCAAAACACCCCGACACATATTAATCAAATTAACAAAGACAAAACACAAAGAACAAATATTAAAAGCAGCAAAGGAGAAACAACAAATAACACACAAAGGGATTCCCATAAGGATAACAGCTGATCTATCAATAGAAACCCTTCAGGCCAGAAGTGAATGGCAGGACATACTTCAAGTAATGAAAGAGAATAACCTACAACCTAGATTACTGTACCCAGCAAGGATCTCATTCAGATATGGAGGAGAATTCAAAAGCTTTACAGACAAGCAAAAGCTGAGAGAATTCAGCACCACCAAACCAGCTCTTCAACAAATGCTAAAGTATATTTTCTAGACAGGTAACACAGAAAGGTTGTATAAACGTGAACCCAAAACAACAAAGTAAATGGCAATGGGACCATACCTATCAATAATTACCTTAAATGTAAATGGGTTGAATGCCCCAACAAAAAGACAAAGATTGGCTGAATGGATACAAAAACAAGACCCCTATATATGCTGTCTACAAGAGACCCACCTCAAAACAAGGGACACATACAGACTAAAAGTGAAGGGCTGGAAAAAAATATTTCACGCAAACGGAGAACAAAAGAAAGCAGGAGTTGCAATACTCATATCAGATAAAATATACTTTCAAATAAAGGCTGTGAAAAGAGACAAAGAAGGACACTACATAATGATCAAAGGATCAATCCAAGGAGAAGATATAACAATTATAAATATATATGCACCCAACATAGCAGCACTGCAATATGTAAGGCAAATGCTAATGAATATGAAAGAGGAAATTAATAGTAACACAGTAATAGTGGGAGACTTTAATACCCCACTCACACCTATGGATAAATCAACTAAACAGAAAATTAACAAGGAAACACAAACTTTAAATGACACAATGGACCAGCTAGACCTAATTGATATCTATAGGATATTTCACCCCAAAACAATCAATTTCACCTTTTTCTCAAGTGCACACGGAACCTTCTCCAGAATAGATCACATCTTGGGCCATAAATCTAGCCTTGGTAAATTCAAAAAAATTGAAATCATTCCAGTCATCTTTTCTGACCACTGTGCAGTAAGACTAGATCTCAATTACAGGAAAAAAAAATTATTAAAAATTCAAACATATGGAGGCTAAATATCACACTTCTGAATAACCAACAAATCATAGAAGAAATCAAAAAAGAAATCAAAATATGCATAGAAATGAGTGAAAATGAAAACACAACAACTGAAAACCTATGGGACACTGTAAAAGCAGTGATGAGGGGAAGGTTCATAGCATTACAGGCTTACCTCAAGAAACAAGAAAAAAGTCAAATAAATAACCTAACTCTACACCTAAAGCAACTAGAGAGGGAAGAAATGAAGAACCCTAGGGTTAGTAGAAGGAAAGAAATCTTAAAAATTAGGGCAGAAATAAATGCAAAAGAAACTAAAGAGACCACAGCAAAAATCAACAAAGCTGAAAGCTGTTTTTTTGAAAAAATAAACAAAATTGACAAACCATTAGCAAGACTCATTAAGAAACAAAGGGAGAAGAACCAAATTAACAAAATTAGAAATGAAAACGGAGAGATCACAGCAGACAACACTGAAATACAGCGGATCATAAGAGACTACTACCAGCAGCTCTATGCCAATAAAATGGACAACTTGGAAGAAATAGACAAATTCTTAGAAAAGTGTAACTTTCCAAAACTGAACCAGAAAGAAATAGAAGATTTTAACAGACACATCACAAGCAAGGAAATCAAAACTGTAATCAGAAATCTTCCAGCAAACAAAAGCCCAGGACCAGAGGCTTCACAGCTGAATTCTACCAAAAATTTAGAGAAGAGCTAACACCTATCTTACTCAAACTCTTCCAGAAAATTGCAGAAGGTAAACTTCCAAACTCATTCTATGAGGCCACCATCACCCTAATTCCAAAACCAAAGATGCCACAAAAAAAGAAAACTACAGGCCAATATCACTGATGAACATAGATGCAAAATTCCTTAACAAAATTTTAGCAAACAGAATTCAACAACATATTAAAAAAATCATACACCACGACCAAGTGGGCTTTATCCCAGAAATGCAAGGATTCTCTAATATCCACAAATCAATCAATGTAATACACCACATTAACAGATTGAAAGGTAAAAACCGTATGGTTATCTCAATAGATGCAGAAAAAGCCTTTGACAAAATTCAACATCCATTTATGATTAAAACTCTCCAGAAAGCAGGAATAGAAGGAACATACCTCAACATCATAAAAGCTATATATGACACACCCACAGCAAATGTTACCCTCAATGGTGAAAAATTGAAAGCATTTCCCCTAAAATCAGGAACAAGACAAAGGTGCCCACTCTCACCACTACTATTCAACATAGTTTTGGAAGTTTTGGCCACAGCAATCAGAGCAGAAAAAGAAGTAAAAGGAATCCAGATAGGAAAAGAAGAAGTGAAACTCCCTCTGTTAGCAGATGACATGATCCTCTACATAGAAAACCCTAAAGACTCTACCAGAAAATTACTAGAGCTAATCAATGAATATAGTAAATTTGCAGGATATAAAATTAACACACAGAAATCCCTTGCATTCCTATACACTAACAATGAGAAAACAGAAAGAGAAATTAAGGAAACAATACCGTTCACCATTGCAACAAAAAGAATAAAATACTTAGGAGTATATCTGCCTAAAGAAACAAAAGACCTATACATAGAAAACTATAAAACACTGATGAAAGAAATCAAGGAGGACACAAACAGATGGAGAAATATACCGTGTTCATAGATTGGAAGAATCAATACTGTCAAAATGACTATACTACCCAAAGCAATCTATAGATTCAATGCAATCCCTATCAAGCTACCAACAGTATTTTTCACAGAACTAGAATAAATAATTTCACAATTTGTATGGAAATACAAAAAGCCTCAAATAGCCAAAGCGATCTTGAGAAAGAAGAATGGAACTGGAGGAATCAACCTGCTTGACTTCAGACTATACTACAAAGCCACAGTCATCAAGATAGTATGGAACTGGCACAAAGACAGAAATATAGATCAGTGGAACAGAATAGAAAGCCCAGAGATAAATCCACGAACCTATGGACACCTTATCTTTGACAAAGGAGGCAAAAATATACAATGGAAAAAAGACAACCTCTTTAACAAGTGGTGCTGGGAAAACTGGTCAACCACTTGTAAAAGAATGAAACTAGAACACTTTCTAACACCATACACAAAAATAAACTCAAAATGGATTGAAGATCTAAATGTAAGACCAGAAACTATAAAACTCTTAGAGGAGAACATAGGCAAAACGCTCTCCAACATAAATCACAGCAGGATCCTCTATGACCCACCTCCCAGAATATTGGAAATAAAAGCAAAAATAAACAAGTGGGACCTAGTTAAACTTAAAACTTTTGCACAACAAAGGTAACTATAAGCAAGGTGAAAAGACAGCCCTCACATTGGGAGAAAATAATAGCAAACGAAGCAGCAGACAAAGGATTAATCTCAAAAATATACAAGCAACTCCTGAAGCTCAATTCCAGAAAAATAAATGACCCAATCAAAAAATGGGCCAAAGAACTAAACAGACATTTCTCCAAAGAAGACATACAGATGGCTAACAAACACATGAAAAGATGCTCAACATCACTCATTATTAGAGAAATGCAAATCAAAACCTCAATGAGGTACCATTACATGCCAGCCAGGATGGCTGCTATCCAAACGTCTACAAGCAATAAATGCTGGAGAGG
This sequence comes from Cervus canadensis, assembly GCF_019320065.1. NCBI lineage: Eukaryota > Metazoa > Chordata > Mammalia > Artiodactyla > Cervidae > Cervus > Cervus canadensis. The sequence goes on along the minus strand of NC_057398.1, from coordinate 62,511,854 downwards.
GTGTGGAGAAAAGGGGACCCTCTTACACTGTTGGTGGGAATGCAAACTAGTACAGCCGCTATGGGGAACAGTGTGGAGATTTCTTAAAAAAACTGGAAATAGAACTGCCATATGGCCCAGCAATCCCACTTCTGGGCATACACACCGAGGAAACCAGATCTGAAAGAGACACGTGCACCCCAATGTTCATTGCAGCACTGTTTATAATAGCCAGGACATGGAAGCAACCTAGATATCCATTAGAAGACGAATGGATAAGGAAGCTGTGGTACATATACACCATGGAGTATTACTCAGCCATTAAAAAGAATTCATTTGAATCAGTTTTAATGAGATGGATGAAACTGGAGTCTATTATACAGAGTGAAGTAAGCTAGAAAAATAAATACCAATTCAGTATACTAATGCATATATATGGAATTTAGAAAGATGGTAATGATAACCCTATATGTAAAACAGAAAAAGAGACACAGATGTACAGAACAGACTTTTGGACTCTGTGGGAGAAAGCGAGGGTGGGATGTTTCAAGAAAACAGCATCGAAACATGTATATTATCTAGGGTGAAACAGATCACCAGCCCAGGTTGAATGCATGAGACAAGTGCTCATGGCTGGTGCACTGGGAAGACCCAGAGGGATCGGGTAGAGAGGGAGGTGGGAGGGGGGATCTGAGTGGGAAACATATGTAAATCCATGGCTGATTCATGTCAATGTATGGCAAAAACCACTACAATATTGTAAAGTAATTAGACTCCAACTAATAAAAATAAATGAAAAAAAAAGTTAAAAAAGAGAGTGAAAAAGTTGCCTTAAAACTCAACACTCAGAAAACTAAGATCACGACATCTGGTCCTATCACTTCATGGCAAATAGAAGGGAAACCACGGAAACAGTGACAGACTTTATTTTGGGGGTCCAAAATCACTGCAAATGGTGACTGCAGTCATGAAATTAAAAGACACTTGCTCCTAGGAAGAAAAGCTATGACCAACCTAGACGGCATATTAAAAAGCAGAGACATTACTTTGTCAACAAGGGTCCATCTAGTCAAAGCTATGGTTTTTCCCATAATCATGTATGGACGTGAGCGTTGGAGTATAAAGAAAGTTGAGCGCCAAAGAATTGATGCTTTTGAACTGTGGTTTTGAAGAAGACTCCTGAGAGTCCCTTGGACTGCAAAGAGATCCAACTGGTCCATCCTAAATGAGATCAGTCCTGGGTGTTCATTGGAAGGACTGATGCTGAAGCTGAAACTCTAATACTTTGGCCACCTGATGTGAAGAGCTGACTCATTGGAAAAGACCCTGATGCTGGGAAAGATTGAGGGCAGGAGGAGAAGGGGATGACAGAGGATGAGATGGTTGGATGGCATTACCGACCTGATGGACATGAGTTTGAGTGATCTCTGGCAGTTGGTGATGGACAGCGAAGCCTGGTGTGCTGCAGTCCATGGGGTTACAGAGAGTCAGACACGACTGAGAGACTGAACTGAAATGAACTAGGTTGGTCATAGCTTTTCTTCCAAGGAACAAGTGTCTTTTAATTTCATGTTTGCAGTCACCATTTGCAGTGATTTTGGAACCCAAGAAAATAAAGTTTATCACTGTTTCCATTGTTTCCCCATCTATTCACCATGAAATGGTGGGACCAGATGCCATGATATTAGTTTTTTGAATGTTGAGTTTTAAGACAACTTTTTCACTCTACTCTTTCACTTTAGAAAAAGAAAGCATTTTTAGATATTTTATTTTACTTCTTACATCACTGAAATAATGGAGATCATACTAACTCCATTTTCTAATATAATTATATTTTTTCTTCTTTTTTATTTTCAGACATTGTCTTTACATTTAAAACCTTAAAAAGTCCCTTGAAAACTATAAGACTTTTATTAAAGAGTAATTTTTGTCATGTCACCATATAGTCAAAGATCTGTAAGATGAACTACATGCTTTACAATTTCACTGAAATAGAATGACCGTCTTGTATTTAGTATACTTTCTCTTCACTAAAAATGTTGTATTTACTTAACATTGTTCCAGAAACTGGGACTACATTAGTGAACAATTTGGATGGAGGCCCTGCTTCAAAAACTTTGCAATCTAACGGAAGAGATAGCTAACAAGTAAAGATGAATAGAGATGACATAATTTAAAGAATAAAATATGCAGTGAGAAATATAAGGTGAAGTAAGTCATTAGATAATCTGGGAATGATTGTCTAAAAAGTTTTCATAGACTTAGAAACATGAACCATTTGCAGGACTAGCCATATTGACTCACTGAATTAATGCACTGTATAAGCCATTAAACTTATATGCCTCATTCTATTTAATCTACAATTGTATAATTGAGGAAATAATGCTCAGATAAATTAAATGCCATGCCATGTGCAACTATAAAATAGCATAACCAGGATGTGACTATATGTTTAACTGATGATAGTCTATTGTTTATACATTGCCCTGCTTTCTATGGTCCCATTTTGTTCATTTGTTTGTTTGTTTTTGACAACTCTTCTACTTTTCAATTTACTTTCACTCTGAGAATTAATTTCAGGGCAGAAAATTGGTCCCATTTTCCATGTTTAGCTCTGGTCAAGAGGCAAGGCCAGAAGTTTACATCTAGAATGGGCATGTTTTGTTGCTGTGAAATATGGCCCCTTTGGAGTTGGTGCAGTTGAAGAGTACCCAATTCAAGATTGGTCACAGAGCCCCTCCCCTGGAAATGTAGCATTGGAGCCAAGGCAGAAAAGGGGAAAAAAAATCCTTTTACTTGCCTAGAATTGGATGATTCTGTTTTTCTTGTCAAGTGCATGAAATAATATAGAATGCTATTGTGCTAGAAAAACTGAAAGAAGCCAACTCTAAAGAATTAGATATTAAAAAAAAGAAGTAAACTCCCAGGTTCTGTGTTTCTGATAGCTCTCCCTGTTTTGTTCACTGTCCTTCCTAAGCCCAGCAGCTTTTCTGTCCAGATATGACACATCCTTTTGTACTTTAAAAAAATGCCCTGTTTTTCTTAAGCCTGCTCAGGTTAATTTCTGAAAATTGAAATCCAAAATGCTGAACTAAAATATTTAATTATAACATTATTGAAGTAGTGGCTAGATGCTAACTAGTAGACAACATTCAGATATGTATGTTACTTAAAAATCCGTAGTAATAAGAGGAAAGAAAAGAAGTTGAAATGTGTAGTTCAAGCAATGTATAAGAGCTATCTAAGGAAACCACCAGTAGAACCACATATTTTCTGAAATACCTAGAGACTCCTCTGTCCAGCTCTAAAGGAAAATTCTCTACAGGTTACTTTTATGCAGCATTTACAATGTAAATATTAAGGATGAGCTGTTTATTTGAGAAGAATTTTTGATAATGAAATTTTAGCATTTTGAATGCAGAGTGGGATGTTTTGAGTGACAGGACAAGCAGAAGACAATTACTTACTACAGTGTTTGGTTAGGGAATTCAGGTTACTGACTGACATTTATGTGACTGAAAGCTATTTTCTGGATTAACAATTTTAACTAATTTTTATCTGATTACAAGAGCCATTTGGGCAAGGTGGCCTATATCACAAGGGAGTCATTAGGTTATAGCTTTAAATTGCAGCAGCTTATTGCAGAATATGAACTGAGATATGTTTGAAGAAAAAAAATTAGAGTTAATAAGAGCTGGCAGTGGCAAAATTTGACCTTGGTGATCTAATATGTAATTACCAGGTGCCAAAGGAAATTCCAATAACCTGGCTACAATACTTTTGAGAACACTAAAAAACAAATCAACAAGCAAGCAAAATCAGAAAAATGTTGCTTTTTAAGGTGAATAGTGAAACATTAACAATTAAAATATCAAGCACTAGAGTTAGGTGGTTTCTCTCAATTTCATAAGTTTTTAACAAAGCAATGAATTGATCAAATGCTGACAGATAATGTATTTTGATCCAAGGAGTCTGTATTTGATTCCATGATTTAATGCAATGCTTGCTCTTTTTCATTTTCCATCTCTGAGAGGTACCATATTTGTTTAATATGATAACTTCATCAAAAGAGTATTAAGTCAGTATATTTTTTGTTTTAATGTTTACTTGATTACTGTAACTAAATATTTTAATTCTGGACTTTTTTTTAGCAAAAGTAGAAGATAAACCAGTGACAACATTGTGGAATATGTTAATTTTACAATATGTTAGAAAATAAATTTATGTTTCTAATTTTAAAACATTTTAGTCTTACAACATTATGGTCATTACATTATCATTATATTTTATTAGTATACTCTGCATGCCTTCTGTGTGATAATCTATTTTAATGTTGATTATTATTATATTTAAACAACTTTTTAAAAATGGATCCTGGTGTTTTTTATATTAAAAATATTCATATTCTTAATTACTCAATGCTAAGTTAATTGAGACATTTTAGTATTCCCTAGATCAGAATTAAATTAAATTTAACTTCTACAAGGTGGCTAAAAGGTCACTAGCATTTTATTGTATTATCTACTATGCTATGTTACTCTTCTGCCAAATCAAATACCAAGCAACAGTGCCACGCAAAAAGTCAATATGTAGTTGCATGAAATGCTAAATAATCTAGAAGCTATAAATATGATTTAAATTTAATCTCATTTATTAAAAACATAAATAATCATGAACATTCAATCACATTTATTTGTGGCCATATAGTAGCTGTTTAAATGTTTTTCTTGCAAAATATACACTACCATATTTAAAATATTAAGAGATAACCAACAAGGATAAGGACCTACTGTGTAAACAGGGAACCCTGCTCAATATTCTGTAAAATCCTAAATAGTAAAAAAATTTGAAAAAGAATCATTACATGTGTATGTATAATTGAATCACTTTGCTGTCCATGTGAAACTAACACAATATTATTGACTATATTCCAAGGTGGGGGGCAGTGGGGAAAAACCCTCAAGAACTTATCTCACTCCTGAATTGTTTGATGGATGTTTCTGATTTCCATGAAGTTATTCTAAGTCCAGAAAATCCCTTGTTAAAGTGTGTATAGAAGATAAAAACGTAGGATTAGAAACATATCCTACATAAACCTTTGATATACTTTACCTCTGTATTAAATAACATAAGCTGCTTATCTAAGCCAAGACAGAACCTGGGGGATGGGCTTATGACAGGTGAACTTCACGAGAAGTAGAGACAGTGTGAGTGCATGCTCAGTCACTCAGCCGTGTCCAGCTCTCTGTGATCCCATGGACTGTAGCCCATCAGGCTCCTTTGTCCATGGAATTCTCCAGGCAAGAACACTGGAGCAGGTTGCCAGTTCCTAAGCCAAAGGATCTTCCTGACCCAGGGATCAAACTCACTCCCGTATCACCTGCATTGGCAAGCAGATTCTTTACCTCTGTGCCAGCTGGGAAGCCCATGAAGAGACAAGACTCTTTGTTAATGGCCTGTGATAATAGGACTAGAGACTTTGTGGTCTCTGGAGCAGGGTAGAGACTTATGCCTGGCATTGTCTAAGATCCCCTAATCCCATATGACCAGTTTGCCTTAGAATGACTTTATCAGAAATTGTGTTGCCTTTGTTATCATGTCTTGTTAAGATACATTTGAAAACCACAAAGATTGTAGGCACTTGTAGCCACAGAGTTTGGATAAAGGTGGGAAATAAGATAATCCAATATTTTGAATATTTTTAATTCAACAGAAGCACAATCATTTTTCTTCTAGTTGATACTTGTACTGAAGAAGGTCTTTTTTTCAGATTTTTTTTTTTCTTTCTCTTCTTATACTGTTTCAGGAACAAAGTAAAGCATTAGGATTACAGAATTCCTTTCAGGACAATGGTTCTAAACATTTGATACCATTGAAGTGAAGTGAAGTGAAGTGAAGTCGCTCAGTTATGTCGGACTCTTTGCGACCCGGTGGACTGTAGCCCACCAGGCTCCTCCGTCCATGGGATTCTTCAGGCAAGAATACTGGAGTGAGTTACCATTTCCTTCTCCAGGGGATCTTCCCAACCCAGGGATCGAACCCGGGTCTCCCGCATTGGAGGTAGATGCTTTAACCCTTTTGGTTCTTTCATTTCTTCTTTTAAATTCATGACAAGTATAATTGAAGACTTCGTTAAGCAAAAATCTCTGGGGATGAAACTGAGTCATGAATCCTAAAAAATGTGTAAGCTAAAAATCAAAAGCTAAAACTATGGGATGTCATGCAACAGTGCTGGAAACAGATGGGGAAATATGCAAGTATGATATGGAAATGGTACTCGCGACAACAATTAAACTGAGACTACACACACGATACCAGGGGAGCCTAGTTACTTCTCCCATCCTGAAAATAACAGACTGCTAGTGTGGAAGGCAGATTGCTAATCCTGAAGGAAATAGTGTCAGCTGATATTAAAATATACAGAAAAAAAATTTTTTTTAAAAATACGGAGTTGGAGACAGGATAGTAAGAAGGAGAGAATAAGTTTTATGAGCCCAGAGAATAGCATGTAAAAAATCCAAAATTTCTGAAGTCAGTGTAGTTACAAAACCATAGTGGTCCTGGAAATAGAGTTGTTTCTCTGACATAGAAAAGAAATGCAGGTGGCAGGATAAATACACAGGTGTTACATTGATAGGCATTGAAGGGAAGAAGTTTTGATTTTTTTCTCTGAGATTTGGGGAAACCAAAGATAGTTTTTACATAAAATTGTACAATGATCAAATCTGCATTTTAGATCAGTCTTCTAAGCAGATTTTAAATTAGGATAGTGTGTTTCTGAAGTCAGGGAAATAAACTGACAGTGAGATATCACTCGCATAGTGATGTGAAGCAATATGATTTTGGCTTAATATTATGCGTAAAAAGCACTCTTACAGAAAAAAAATCACTTACCCTATGTTAACTCTAGTCTCATTTGCTAAAGTTGTTATTGTAATTAACAGCAATCATTTTCTTTTCTGTATATGAGCAAATACTGCCTCACTTCAGTTGTGTCTGACTTTGTGACCCTATGGACAGTAGCCTGCCAGGCTCGTCTGTCCATGGGATTTTCCAGGCAAGAATACTGGAGTGGGTTGCATTTCCTCCTTTAGGGGATCTTCCCAAACCAGGGATCGAACCCATGTCTCTTGTGTCCCCTGCATTGCAGGCAGGTTCTTTACCGGCTGAACCATAGGGGAAGCCATCCAATTCCTAATTTCTACTAATAATTACCTTTGTTCATAATGGTCATGAGTGGCTTTATTATGCCATATATTCATTATCTTGCAGGTAAGAGGGAGTTTTACAGCTTTCTTTCAATGTCAAAGCCTCTTGTCACTATCCATAGAACCATTTAAGATTTACTCCAATACAGTGGCCACCTAATGCCAACAGCCAACTCATTGGAAAAGACCCTGATGCTGGAAAATATTGAAGGCAAAAGGAGAAGAGAGTGGCAGAGGATGAGACAGTTGTATAGCATCACTGATTTAACAGACATGAACGTGGGCAAACTCCTACAGATAGTGAGGGACAGGGACGCCTGGTGTGCTTCAGTCCATGGGGTCACAAAGAGTTGGACACAACTTAGTGTCTGAACAAAAACAACATAAACACATAGTCATACAACTAATTGTAACAAATGAAGAACATCAATTTTCATCAGGGGAGTCTTCTGTATCCTGGATTCTCCTTGCTTGACACAGGTTTGGGTAGTATAACATTGGTCAATGATGATTTCTGGGATAAAATTACTGTCCTTTAAAATAGCCCACTTTTCCAAACAATTGACATTGAACTAAGAAGTTACATAATGGGGAAAAACAAATCTACTAGAGAACTTGATGACATTAAGCAATCAATAAATGTTTAGTAGCATTCAAAATTTATTTTGTTTTAATGTTGAAGGGTGAGTTGGAGAATCCTTCATGGCAGTGAAGTAAGGGGAATAGAGAGCTCTCAGACACCAGTGAGGAAGGAGTAACCGACTGCCTGGATGAAAGGACACATTATGTGTGAGGGGGTCATATTAACGAAGGCTTTGAAGCAAAAGTCAGGTTTTTGTATTTTAATCTTAAGGAACGTTGGGAACAGCATCCGAGTAGATAAGAGCAGGATAATTAAGGCGTGGAGGAGGGGGAGAGTAGGGTATTTGAAAAACTGGGAATGTATATAGTATCATGTTGAATATTTCTAGAAAAAAGCTTCATCTGAAAAAACAAATCAGAATGATTTATGAAACCTTCCAAATCTCTACTTCATCTCCTTCCATTTTATACCTCAGGTTTCTTTTTTATTATTTCTTTATATTTCTATAGATAAAGAGAGACAGAGATATTGATATAGACAATGTCATCTATACCTATGTATAATAGGCATACTATACATAATCCATATCTGTAGATTTACATATAATTACTACATTTCAAATATATGGCATATTTTATTATCTTTTATTTCTCTAGTTAACCATAAATTCCATGAGGGCAGGGACTCTGTTTTAACATTCTATGCTCATGAAATAAAAAAATTCCTGGTATATAGAGAGTGCTTAATACATTTTTGATGAATAAATGGACCAGGGAATGAAGAAATGAATGTGTGAATGAAATAAGATGGAGGTTTTGCTTTCCCCTTAATGGATAGATCCAGCAAATGTATTTTCTTCTACATCACTTTTGAACCAGTTCCTAAATTACTACTTCTATCAACTTTATTGAAATTAACATTCACTCTAACTCATAATCCCTAAATCCAGATTATTTTGTTTGGAACATGCAGTTCTTTCCGTGTTGATGGGCTGCCTGGTCTTAGCTTTGAGCATCTCATATGACTTCTTTTTTCCTGCTGATCTGACTGGTCCCAGTCTGCACTTCTCTCTGTCTGGTTCACCTGACTCTAAAGTATTCCAGTTACTTCATCAACAGTATGGACTGAATTTGTGATCACTAGAATTCAGCCTCTGAGAAGACAAGTCTGTTTTGTTTACTCTTGTACATCTTATGTCCAGACAAGACCCAGACAAGAGGATAAGCTCAATACTTGCATAATCAATAAACAAGTTATCAGTGAGCCCTTATCTATTATTACTACAAACTGAAAACAAGATTTAATAAAACCTTATAGAAAATCACAGACAGGCTTATCACATGTTTGACTTTCTTTGGAGGAGCAAACTCAAATGACTATTCTGAATTATTTTAATTATTTAATTTAAATATATTATTGGATGTTAGAAATAGTGGAATTTTTAAAGAATTACATCAATTTTTGCACAGGAGTATTAATTTATTTTTAAAGTTTCATTTTTAAAAAATCAAGTGGATGAAAGTAGGTGACTTAGTGCTTATTTTATAAGATCACTTCAAAAGGATGTTTGGGGGCAAAACTAGAATAGAATTTTAGAAGAAGAAATATTTTATTTGGACATCTTACAGCATAGCTTTAACTTTGTAATAGTAGATTCAGATTTTTTTTTTTAGTTTCTAGGAGTTTATATAGCTTTAACTTTATTAAATCTAGAGCTATTTCTGAGTTATCTAGCAGTTTAGACTGATTTCCTTCAGAAATGAGAGCGACCTTTTAAAATGTTCATTTTGCTGCCATTCAGTATTTTATCTGTAGCCACAAAGACTCAGTTATTAAACATTTGGGGTAATTATTATTTCTGAAGGCATGTATTCAACTTCATCATCAACATGTTCTCTACTATTTAGAATCCTTTTTAAAGAGCGCAACCATAACTGAATTGCAATGCCATAGCACAGGAATAAACACAAAGTCTGAATGAAATCTTTGCCTCCATTGTTTGTATTTCCATAGGTCACCTCACTGTGTATCCAGAATTTGATGAGGAGTGATATCATTTCTGGTTAATGCCTCTTTTCCTAAAGAGGCACTTTAGATTTTAAAATAAATTTCGTGAGAGATTTGACCACAATATGACTGCCTTTGCAGGTACTTAAATTTAAGCTGATTTCCTGCTTTCTGAAGGAAAATTTGAGGGACAAAACACCCCATGAATCTTACTTGGCCTTTGAGTTTACTCAAGTTGATCGCCACCAGCCACTAGGAAACCTGATCCCAGATAGCATTTGGTAAATGTTTTCTTTACCCTATAACTGTTTCAAGGGTATACGCAGTTCACAAATGTGAATGCATTTCTATTTGTATTTATGTATATTCGCTTAAGATGTCATTTGGAAAAATTGACTTGGGAAGTGTGTCCTGCATACACCACCCACATTTTCACATTTCCATAATTATTTTGAGGCACAAAATATATCTGGTTGCAACCGGAGGGAACTTTGGACAGCGCCTGCCCTCTCACTGTGGGACATCTTTCCCCTGATGACAGGCAGATCTGTCATGGGGAGAGATGATTTATCTCCTCTGATTTCATCCAGTAAAGACGTCCTATACAAGGTGAAGTGATAATTTTCCTCAGAGCTAACATGTCCGATGTCTCATTTTTCATTCTAGTCCTTGTGAAATGACATCGAACACTAAATTGGGAACTAATTTTGCTTGTGAGGTTTGGCTGCCTGCCCACTTCCTTGGGAAAACAAGCAAATTATCTGTACTTTTTAGTCATAGGAGTTATAGGATACCTGAGGCTGGCTATTTAGTCTAAGGATTTTTTTTTTTCTTCTTCTTTTTTCTTTTAACGTACACTAGAGAAGTAAAAGAAAATTACAGATGACAGGGAATTTTGCAAAAAAAATATACTTTTGCCAGAAAATTAATTAAAAAGAAATATGCCAAGTGCTATATTTGTGAAAAAACAATATAACAAATTAGGGCAGCTTCAGGTGAAGGAGTATGGCAGTTAGTATACTTGACTACAACACTAAAATAGGAAATTAATTCAGTATGATTTTAGGAAAGAAACAATTTTTTGAAAGCAAGAATTCAACCAGTCAACATTTTATGTTCATCTAGCAAGAAAACGTGCTTATAAATGTATGTTTGAAGAAAGAACACAATCTTATAATGTATTTTCTGAAAGCACTTGTTTTAACATAAATAGGGTAGTGAATTGTGAAGTGTGTTTGGGTAGACAAAAGATTTATGTGATAAATTAAATTCTCACCTACACAATTACACATTTTTCCTTGATGGATACAATTGTTGACACGTTACATTATTTATCAAGTAGGTGAAACACTGAATTAGCAATGAAATAGTTAGAGAAGTTCTCGGACTTCCTTGGTGGTCCAGTGGTTAAGACTACAGCTTTCAAAACAGGGGGTGTGAGTCTGATCCCTGGTTAGGGAGCTGAGATCTCATATGCCTTGAAACCAAAACACAAAGCAAAAGTGATATTGTAACAAATTCAATAAAGACTTTAAAAATGGTCCATGCTAAAAACAAACAAACAAACAGTTGGGAGATTTTCCAGAGATATGCCTTTTATTTATTTCTACTTTAATACCACATAGTCAGAGAATGCTCTGTATGACTTGGATCCTTTTAAATTTACTAAGACTTGTTTTATGGCCCAGAATATGGCTTGTCTTGGATAAATGTTCTCTTTAATCTGGAAAAGAATGTGTATTTTCCTGTTGTTAGTTGGAATGTCCTATAAATATCAATTAAATCAAGTTATTGATAGTACTGCTCAAATTTTCTACATTCTTACTAATGTTTATATTTGTTCTGTAAATTAGCAACAGAAATTTCTGACTGAAATTGTGAGTTTTACTATTTCGTCTGGTAATTCTTTTAGTTTTTGCTCCATATATATATATTTTTTTTTTATTAGTTGGAGGCTAATTACTTCACAACATTTCAGTGGGTTTTGTCATACATTGATACGAATCAGCCATAGATTTACATGTATTCCCCATCCCGATCCCCCCTCCCACCGCCTCTCCACCCGATTCCTCTGGGTCTTCCCAGTGCACCAGGTGGACAAAAGAAGAAATAAAATGGGAAATTAGAAAACATTTCAATTGAATAAAATGAAAACAATACGAAAATTTATGAAACGAGGCTAAAGAATGAGTTAAACTCTCATTCTTAGAGAGAAATTATATTACAAAAGAAGAAAGGCTGCAAATCATTGACTTCAGTTTCTACTTTGAGAAATAAGCAGAAGAGAAAATTAAATCCAAAATAAAATAGAAGAAAGGAAAACTAAAGATCAGAACAGAAATTATCAAATATAAAACAGAAAAATTTGAGAAAATCACTTGCACCAAAAGCTATTTCTTTCAAGAAATCAATAAAATTGATAAACCTCTAATCAGGCTGATCAGTTGAAAGAAAAAATTCAAATTTACCAATATAAGGATTAACAGAGGATATACCACAACAGATTCTACACATAATAAAAAGATACTACAACAACAGTATGAACAATCTTACGCAACTCATTTTGCATAACTTAGATGAGATGGACATGTTCCTTTAAGTCACAAACTACCAAGGCTCACTGAAGATGAAATAGCCTGAATAGCTCTATATATCTATTAAAGAAATTAAATTTAGGACTTCCCTAGTGGCACGGTGGGTAAGAATCCACATGTCAGTGCAGGGGAGACAGGTTCTATCCCTGGTCTGGGAAAATTCCACATGCTGCCAAGCAACTAAGCCCACGTGCTACAACTACTAAGCCCAAGTGCCGCAACTATTAAGGGTCGTGTGCTCTGGGGCCTGCAAGCCACAACTACTGAGCGTGCATGCTGCAGCTACTAATGTCAATTCTACATATAAACTCTTCCACAAAACTGAAAAGGAGAGAATATTTCCCAACTCATTAAATGAAGCCAACACCATCCAAATACCTAAACCAGACAGAGACACAACAAGGAGAAGAAAAAAAAAAAAAAACTATAGACCAATATCTATCATAAAGATAGATGCAAAAGTTCTAATTAAACTTTAGCAAAGTGAATCTGACAATATATAAAAAGGATAACATGTCATGACAAAGTAGGGTTTATCCTAAGAACGCAATGCTAATTTAACATTCAAAAACCAATCAATATAAATCGTCATATTAACAATTAACAAAAGCAAAATCACATGATCATCTCAATAGACTCAGCAAAATCAGTTGACAAAACCAATACCAAATACTGATTTAAATAACTGTCAAACTAGAAATAGGAGCATGCTCAATTTGATAAAGAGCAACTATAAAGAACCTCCAGCTGGGACTCCCCTGGCAGTCCAGTGGTTAAGACTCCATGCTTTCACTGCAAGGGGCCAGGGTTAAATCCATGGTTGGAGAACTAAGATCCTGCATGCCATGTTGTGCAACAACAACAAAAAAAACCTACAACTAGAGTCATACTTAAAAATGAAAGAATGAATGCTCTCACCTTAGGATCAGGAACAACAAAAGGATGTTTACTCTTACCATGTTTACTTAACATTGTCCTGGACATTCCAGTACAATACTTGTTATTTTACATAGATAGTAATTGTCATTTTACATAGACAATACAGTACTTGTTACTTTACATAGACAAGTAAAATAAATAAAACACATCTATATTGAAACAAACAAACAAACAAAAAAAAACTCTTAAAACAAAGAAATAAAGAATTTGTATGATTAAATCACGAAGATAAACTAAAATTAGAGAAAGATTGTGCTTTCTAAAGTTTATGATTAAAAAAATAAAATTTATGATTATTTTATAAGACAGACAACTTAAAGGGATGTAAGTATTAGTAGAAGTGAGTATAAGTTCATTGAGTGATTGGTATCTGAGAGTTTTGCAGGCCTTTCCTGTGGGCAACTAATATCATAAATCTCATAATCTAAATAATAATGAAAGTGAATATAGAAAATAGTAGAAGAATAGCATATGTTTATTGAAAGTTTGCTATTTATAGGACCTAGGTGAAATTAAGTAGATCTAATTTAAGTATATCTTTTTTTTTTTACATATATTTCACCTATATGAAACGCATGTTAGTCACTCTCATGTCCAACTCTTTGTGACCTCATGGACTGTAGCTCACCAGGCTTCTCTGTCCATGGAATTCCCCAGGCAAGAATGTTGGAGTGGGTTGCCATTCTCTTCTGCAGGGATCTTCCCAACCCAGGGATCAAACCCTCATCTCCTGCGTTGCAGGTGGATTCTTTACCTGCTGAGCAGTTGGGGGAGCCCCAGTTAAGTGGGAGGTCATTAATTGCATCTTTTTATGGTTGGAGAAAATAAGATGTAACAAAGGGAAATAATTTTCTCAAGATCTCACACTTAGTAAGTGGTGGAGTCTGAACCCAAACCTGTCTAGAAAATGCATTTTTAATAATAAAAAGCAAGGTAAGCTAAGTACCTTAAGCATCTAGTAACACAAAAGAGATCAAACAAGTCAATCCTAAAGGAAATCAATCCTGAATATTCATTGGAGAGACTGAGGCTGACGCTGAAGCTCCAACACTTTGGCCACCTGATGCAAAAAGCTGACTTCTTGGAAAAGCCCCTGATGCTGGGAAAGATTGAAGATAGGATAAAAAAGGGATGACAGAGGATGGAATGGTTGGATGGCATCACCATCTCCATGGACATGAGTTTGAGCAGACTCTGGGAGATGAGGAAGGACATGGAAGCCTGGCATGCTGCAGTCCATGGGGTCATGAAGAGTTGGACATGACTGAGCAACTGAAGAACAGCAACACAAAAGAGAATGATGTTACATCTGGAGAAGGATGCCAATCCTGGCTAAAGGAGGAGTAAAATTTCTTCTAGCTGAAACAGGGAAAGGGAAAATGTCACCATGTAGATGAAACATTATGAGCAAAGGCAAGTCAAGATGAAAGACTCTCTGCTTTGCAATAACAAGTTTTCTAGACTGTCTGGAACATAAGCCTCAGAGAGAAAATTTTAAGGAAAACTAGCCCAGAAAAGTATTGCGTTAAAATCCTTGACTTTAAATTCTAAGCCAAAATGAAGTGACAAAAATATAAAGACTGCTTCCTTGATGACTGAATGGTGAAGAACCCGCCTGCCAATGCAGGAGCCATAGAGACATGGGTTCAGTCCCAGGGTTGGGAAAATCCCCTAGAGGATCTTCTGGAGTTCCACTGGATCCACTGGAGTGGAGCAACCCACTCCAGTATTCTTGCTTGGAGAATCTCATGGACAGAGGAGCCTGGTGGGCTACCGTTCATGGGATCACAAAGAGTTGGACACAACTGAAGTGACATAGTATGCACAGACAAGTATATATGTTTGTGTCAGTGATCAGCAATTGTTCAGATTGCTGGAAAATTGGCTCATGACATCAGAAAATATTTAATTTATATGCCTACCTCACATAATCCATTAAATTAATTTAAATTTGAATTGAAAAGTTAGAAGTGATTGGTAGAGAGTTCTTTAAGTCTATTGATAATTTTGGGTTCTCTAGTTTGGTTCCCCACGTCCTAACTCCTCTAATCTATGAGTGTGATCTTAGATCTTAGCTAGGATTTCACAGGTGTGATTAAGGATCTTGAGGTGGTGAGATCATCTTGGATTTTCAGGGTAAATCATACAGGTACTCACAATTACTTTGAGAGGGAGGCAGAGAGGGATTTGAAGATAGAAGAGGAAGAAAACCATGTGACCATGGAAGCTAGGGAAAAAGGTGGTGTGATGTGGGGCCATGAGCCAACCAGTGAACAAGCCTCCAGAAGCTGACAAAGGCAAGAAAATGTGTTCTTTCCTGGAGTCAGCAGAGGGAGCTGCAGACACTGATTTCACCCCAGCCAACACTTACAGACTCTGGCCGCCAGACCATAAGGGAGTACATTTATGTTTTTTAAGTCACAAAATGTGTGGTAATTTGCTAGAGCCACCATAGGATATTAGTGCAATGATTTTTATAAATGTGTTCATTAGATCATTACATAGTTTTATGTATACTAAATACATATAAATTATGAATTAAAGCTGAAGCTGAAGGTCCAATACTTTGGCACCTGATGTGAAGAAATGACTCATTGGAAAAGACCCTGATGTTGGGAAAGATTAAAGGCAGGAGGACAGGGGATGACAGAAGATGAGAAGATTGGATGGCATCACCAACTCGATGGATGTGAGCTTGAGCAAGCTCTGGGAGTTGGTGATGGATAGGGAAGCATGGTGTGCTGCAGTCCATGGGGTCTCAAAGAGTCAAACATGAACAACTGAGGGACTGAACTTAGCTGAACTGAATACAAAATAATAAAATATAGGCAGCTACTTTTTTTGGATTAAAGAATGAGTGTCCTATATAGTACATGAAGTATTTTCATAACTTAACAAAATGTTATCAACAGAAAAACTTAAAAGCTGTTTAGCATCTAGTTTCTAACACAAGTCAGGTAAATAACTATTAAATGGCAAAAAGGCCACTCTAGCTATCAGAGTTACAAATTTAAACAGTAAGGGAAAGCATTTTTAATTCTGCCAAAATGGTACATATTGGTATATATTGAATCATCTTATTGAAATAATTTATTTGTAAAATCTCCAGCAAGTTTACATTGGAATTACTGTGTTCTACAAATCTGTTAAATATGTTGCACTTTCATTTTTAAACCTCTCCACAGTTCCTGTTGCTATTAATAATTCCCAAACCTTTGCAATCAACTTGAGTCCTAAACCTCTCTCACACCTTGCATTGTTTGTCAAAGAAATCTTTCTGGCTTTACTTTCAAAATTTATCTACTCCTCTACAACTTTGGTCTACATGTCCATCATTCTTCCCAAGGTTTTTTGCAATAGCATCCTAACTGATCTCTCTGCTGTGACCTTCAAATTATCACTGTTCATCCACAACATGAAGTTCAGAGTGGCTCTGTGAAACTGACCATATCTCTTCTGTGAGATGTCCCTTGGATAGCGGAGATCAAACGAGTCAATCTTAAAGGGAATCAATCTTGAATATTCATTGGAAGGACTGATGCTGAAATACTTGGACTGATGTATTTGGACTGAAACTCCAATACTTTGGGCACCTAATGCTAACAGCTGACTCATTGGAAACGACTTTGATGCTGGGAAGGATTGAGCTCAGGAGGAGAAGGGGGCAACAGACAATGAGATGCTTGGATGACAACCAATAGACATAAGTTTGAGCAAACTCTGGGAGATGGTGAAGGACAGGAAAGCCTGGCGTGATGCAGTCCATGGGGTCATAAAGAGTCAGACACAGTGACTGAACAACAACTTCTCTGGGATGGAGACACCCTGTGGTTCTTTCCAATGACCTCTGAAGCCCTACCTGACTCCACATTCCTTCTCTCTTGTCTTTTCTTTTTTGTTTTTTCTTTTTAACTTGCCTTCCTGTTAGCCTATACAGCTCTTCATCATTACACAACATTCTGTGCTCGCTCTGAAATAAAAAGGTTTTGCAATGGCTCTTCCTGCTTTCTGAAAGCAAGTTTTCTTCTTCCTATTTTTCCTATTTTCCTCCAAACAACTTCATGGTTCACTTTCTCTTCTTCTGAGAATGATATTTCTACTGAGTGTGCCATCTGAAATCCTAAGTCCCCCAGCAGTCTCAAGGCCTGTCACATTGTCCAGTTTTATTTTCTACAATATTTACTACATTCTGATTCTATAGGCCTATTTACTATTTCACTGTGTCTGCAGTACAGAGTTCTGCAGGCTTTTGTGTTTTTGTTTTTCT
This sequence comes from Cervus canadensis, assembly GCF_019320065.1. NCBI lineage: Eukaryota > Metazoa > Chordata > Mammalia > Artiodactyla > Cervidae > Cervus > Cervus canadensis. The sequence continues at coordinate 62,494,277 of NC_057398.1, read as the reverse complement.
TTCCACACTTAACATTATGGAAGTCCTATTGTATCTAATAATCACTGTCAGTCCAATATCATTAGTGACCCAACTGTGTGAAAAATATTCTAGCTATGCCTTCTAATATCATGAAAGCAGCAGCATTAAAGTCATCTAGGTCTCAAAATATGCTTATTTTTTCCCTTGGCTGCCTTTTCTCCCAGAAATAATCTTTGTGAATGCAGAGATGTTATTATTTTTTTTTTTTTTGCTTGTTTGTTTGCTCATGCATTCCCAAACCCTGGAATAATTTCTGGTACATGGGAGAAATCAAATAAATATGTGTTCAATGATTTTATGGATTAACAAAAAGCAATTATAATGCTTCATTACATAGTAGATATTCAGTGAATGTTGGCTGTTGTAATCCTAAAGAACATCCAGAAATGATTTTATTAATACATTTTGTGGTAAATATTTAATTTAGAAGTAAAAGTTTTGCCCAATCACCTGGTTACTTATTTTTGCATCCTATTGTTATATTCTTAAAAACATTTAAATTTTTTAGGGAAGATACTACTTTTGAGTTAGACATGACCAAGGGAATAAGCACATACACACTACTTTTTATATTTTAATAAATAAATGAAAATTTCAGAAAATTATCTTTTTATATAATTCTCTTTACATAAAAATCTTGGCCATATTTTAAATCGAAACTAGACGGATGAGTTTTCCAAATAATATTATACTTAATGAAAATGTTTTTACCATAAGAAAAATTAAAGAGTTGAGAATATTTATCTTACTGTTAATTTCATATTAGCATATTAGGCACATTATTTATAGTCCAATTATAAAGTCATTAAAATCACCAAGAGTTTAATCTTTCAATTTCTTAGGTATATTGGGATAGGCATTTTGTATTTGGCAGCTTCACTCAAATGGCATGGAAAAGAAATCTGATTCACTGAACTGTACTCACTGAGAAATAATGCCTGAATCTAACAGAATTTTTCCTCTCATTATTCTGACCTTAGCATATGATCTACAAATACTAATCTCCACCATTCAAGGTGAAATATAACTAAGTCAATTAGGTTCTGAAGTCTTGCATGAGTGTTTATCTCTGCCTACTCTTCAGCTGAAATTTTAGGTTACTTCTAAAATATTACCTCCGTTTAGAAGCTTGGGTTATCAGCAGCACCTTCATTAAATTTTACAGAATTAATGATGATCAGAATAGTATCAAAGTAGTAATTGCACATTTTGAATTCAGTGCGGGAAATTAAAATATAGGCATCCATGTTGGGATTTGTGTAAAATTCGTTCTGAAACACCTTATATAGACAGTTATTCTATTGCTCATTTTTATGGTCGAGAGAGAGAGAGAGAGGGACTGTGCTCAGTCATTTCAAATCCTTTGCACCCCTTTGGACAAGTAGCCCACCATGCTCCTCTGTCCTTAAGATTTTTGAGGCAAGAATACAGAAGTAGATTGCCAACTTCCTTCTCCAAGGGATCTTTCTGACTCAGGAATCAAAGCCACGTCTCCTGTGGCTCCTGCATTGCAGGCAGATTCTTTAACCGCTGAGCCGTCAGGGTAAATCCTTATTCTTTTGTGAAAAAAGCATGTCCAGCAAAGAGTGCTAAGGAGAGCTATAAATATTAGAATACTTCATATGGCTAATTATACAAGTATTGACTTTAAGTTGTCATTTTTATTAATTATTAAAGCAGTGCCTTTGGAGTATTGCCATTTTTCCTGGTGGTATTGACACAGAAAATACGAATTACTATAATATTCTGTTAGTTTACATCTTGCATTTAGCTCCAACTCAGTCTAATTCAATCTAGATGACAATGAAACCCAAGTACAGGTAGGCAGCTGGGTTCCGCTGTTGGAGTCTATATTTACTTTCCCTTTAATAATCGGTTAAAGGATATTTGGTTAGCTGCTATTTCTATCTTACTGAGAGCTATGAGATGAAATGTGATAAATCATAATGTAGTGCACATTCTGAAATAGTATCAAAATAAGGATAGATATAATTAAAGCTTACATCTGGCTTTTGTGTCTGTCCACAAACATTATTAAGACATTATTTTTATAAGCAGATATATTGGTTTTTAACAGAACAGAAATTACATCTATCTTGGGTATTACATTTCAGTAATTTTTATTACCTTTACTGAGTGTTTCATCTGTCACAAAAATTAGAACATTTGCATCCCTCAAAAAAAAAACCAAGATCCCTCATGTCCATATACAGCTCAGTAGTAAGGAATCCACTGCCAAGCAGAAGATGGTTTCACCTCTGGGTCAGGAAGATCCCCTGGAGAAGGAAATGGCAACCCACTCCTGTATTCTTGCCTCGAAAATCACATGGACATTGGCGCCTTGCAGGCTACAGTCCATGGGATCACAAATATCCATATACAGTTAGTCCCCATCCCACACCCAGCCTCAGACTTCCACTAATCCATTTTTTGTCACTATACATTTGCTTCTTTCAGAATATATACATATAGATAAAATCACATAATATGTGGTACCTTGAATATGGTCACTTAACATAACATTTTTTAAGTTCATGGAATATGATGATATTTTCTTTCATTGATGAATAATTTCCATTTTATAGACAAACCACATTTTATCTCTCCATTCCACTTAGATTGTTTCTAGTTATTGGCTATTATGATAATGCTTTTCTTTACAATCACATACAAGATTTTGTGTGGACAAAAATTTCACTTCTGATAGTTAGATACCTATTCGTCAAAATGCTAGGTCATGTGATCATTTTATGTTTAATTTTTCTAGAAACTGCCAGACTTACTTTCTAGTGACTGAACCATTTTACATTCCCATCAAGCAATAATATGTAAGTTTCTATTTCTCCATATTCTCACCCACTTTGACTATCATCTGCCTTATTTACTGTAGATATTTTACTAGAGGCTAAATTGTTATCAAATTGTAGGTTTAATTTTCATTCCTCCTATAAGTAATTATGTTGAGGAACATTTTAAACATTGCATATCCTCTTTAATAAAAGGTCTGTTGGTCATTTATTCAAATAAATAAATACTGTCCTAATTCTTGTAAAATTTTGGTTAGTTTTCAGAGTTCTGAAAAAGTTCATTTTGATCTTCATTCAAGATTCTTTTATTATTAATTTTATGGAAGAAATAATTTACAGAAGTCCTCACATTTCTATTCAAGGAAGTTCTGTTTCCGTGAAGCACACACATATTTAATTTTTTCTGGTATAATAGTAGATCTTTAGTTTATTTTCTTTTTAAATTGGTATGTTATTGTTTTATAATGTTGTGTTACTTTCATCTGTACAACGAAGTAAATCAGCTATATATATACATAGAGTGCCAAATAATTGCAATAGCTAGTATTTATCTTTCTTAATGCCAAATACTCTTTTAAGCACTTGACACGTACAAATTTATTTAATCCTCACAACAACTCCATGAGAGAAAAAGCATTATTGGACCTATTTTATGTGTGAGAAAACAGGGCCAGCCACAGAGAGCTTGAACAAGTTGTCTGACGTTCAACAGTCAAGTGGGAGAGCCAGACTGGAAACCGAAAATGTGTTTCCAGCTTTCAGGCAACTAGCCATTATCTATGCTCTACAGGCTTCCCTGGTGGCTCAGGTGGTAAAGCGTCTGCCTGCAATGAGGAAGACCCGGGTTCGATCCCTGGGTCGGGAAGATCCCCTGGAGAAGGAAATGGCAATCCACTCCAGTACTCTTGCCTGGAAAATTCTATGGACGGGGGAGCATGGTTGGCTACAGTCCAAGGGGTTGCAAAGAGTCGGACACGACTGAGCAACTTCACTTTCATTTTCACCATCATACAGAGCTTTCAAACTGCCCTTTCAGAGGTGTGATACTCGGTCTAACGTGATCTCTAGGGTCATCTAGATCACACATCTTCAGACCATCACACTGGTCCTCAATGCCTTTTTTCATGCTGTATTGCCTCAACTGCATTCTCTTTGTAAATATTAACTTTTCTTCCTCATATACCTTTAAACTTATAGTTTCTTTAAGGTTTTCCAAAACATGGTATGATTTAAAGAGAATATTTATTCATAACAAGCCATATAGCATTATTTAAAAATTATAAAGTTTTAAATTCTGTCCTTTCAACTTTATCTTAAGTATGTTGAGGATAAGGCTGTATCTTATCTCTCATAGTTTTTAGAAGAAATTATGTCTTACAGATTCTGAAGAGATTGGATGAGTGTTGTTTTTGAGTTGCTAAGCCGTGTCCGACTTTATGCTACACCATGGACTGTAGCCCGCCAGGCTCCTCTCTCCCTGGGATTTCCCAGGCAAAAATGTTGGGTTATTGCTGACCCAGTGATGAAACCTGGGTCTCCTGCATTGTGGGCAGATTCTTTACCACTGACCCACCTGGGAAGCCCTGGATAAATGAATAGATATCAATTCTTAAGAAACTACATAGCAATAAATTGTTTGTTATGTAATCTTACATATTATCTTTATTCACTGATTGAACTCTATTATTTGAAAGATTTTGTTAGAAAAACCTTAAAGGCATCTAATTTATATATAAGCAGTTCTTATGTTCTGTTAGAAGCTAAAATATTTTCTAGATCATCTTAATTTTTATTGCTTTATTTATATGATCCTAAAAGCATGACATAGTTCAATTAAAAGTGAAAATAAAGTGCTCTACTTGTATAGCTTATATCATAAATATAAACCGTAGTTATATTATTTTTCACTCTTTTATCTTAATTTTTTTACAAATTCGACATTTCTAATAAATGACTCACATGGAGTCTTTGCATCATTTCTCAGATACAGCACAGTACAGCAATTAATTTCTCACAGTTTCAATATCTCACATAAAATATTAAACACTTATGTTTAGATTTTATTTCTTCAACCTGTTAGTCCATCTAATACTGAGGTCTGGTTTACTTGTGAAAGGAGTAGAAAAATAAAAATAGAATGGTAATGTTATCCCACTTTAAGAAGATTTATAATGAAAATAAATGTATCCTTAAACATATTTCTCTTTTAATTTGATCATTGTTATTTGAAATTTACTATGTAGTGACTGATCTTCAAGCTATTTTCATTTGTTTTTCTTTTTCATCTTTTATTTGTGGAGTATATGGGTGTAATATTAACACAAGTTACATGGAATTCTGGGCAGATAGCATTTTGTGAAGCTGCTGTCACCTAAATGAATACCAATGCTTTGGGCAAAATATAAACAAAAATGTTCTAAAGATGTATAAGATAGAAAAATTTATATTAAAAATGCATGCATTGACACTCACTTCAGAAAGAGGAGATTAGAAAATTTAAAAGCCAGCATGCCCAAGCTGTTTTTTGCTGAAATGACTTTCACCATATTCACATCTGGCTCATCTAATTAGGTTTGCAACTGTTACACTTTTGGCATCCACCTTTAGAAGAATACACTTGTCAACACAGAGTTTATTTACTGCTTTTTAAAGGAATCATTTATAACCCTTAGGGATTGTTGCTGTCATTCTATTTATTTTAACCTCATGTCAAATTCCTCTAAGTGCTAAAATTTTGCTTTTCATTTTTTTGGGAGGTAGAATCTCTAGCTAGCATTATATTATCTCCTGTTTCTGGTTTGCAATTCTATTTTCAATGTTCATGTACCCTGTGAATGTGGTTTGTCTCAGCATGAAACATCATACTTATTTCAAAGTCAACTCCCTTTATTTTTCTTTCAAGACTTTCAGTGTTTCTAAGAATCTGCTCAGCAGGAAATAGTATTTTCTATTTCTAGTTCCTGTGTTTTACTGCTTCATTTGACAATTTCTGTGTTTAGACAATGAATGACTTTCAGGTGGAGATTGGAAATATTCTCTTAATTTGGGCTGAGTTTCCCACTCTTTTCTTCTTTCAGAGTAAAAACAAAAACTTAAATGAAGTTCAAGTAACTCTAAAATAGTAAGTTAACAAAGATGTGGTAAATCACCAGATGATGCAGGATTAAAATTATTTAAATGTAAAACAAGTGGAAAAACTAAAGAAAAATATTATAGTAGATGTTTTAACTGGATTGATATTATTTTTTAGTATAAAATAAACTAAGTCTTCAAAATAAAGAATAGAATTATCGTATGACCCAGCAATTCCACTACTGGACGTATACCCAGAGAAGACCATAATTCAAAAAGACACATGCACCCCAATGTTCATTGAAGTACTGTTTAAAATAGTCAGGACATGGAAGAAACCTAAATAGCCACTGGTGGAGGAATTAATAAAGAAGATGTGGTACATATATGCTATGGAATATCACTCATCTCTAAAAAGAAATGAAATTGGGTCATGTCTAGAGATGTGGATGAACCTAGATCCTGTCACACAGTGAAGTAAACAAGAAATAGAAAAATTAACATTACATATTAACACATATATGTGGACTCTATAAAGTTATATAAATGATCTTATTTGCAAAACAGAGATACAGATAGGTAGAGAACAAACACATTGACCCAAGGGCAGGGGGGAAGCATACATTGTTCTGAACATAAAGAAGTACTGAGAACAATCATAAGAGTAACAGGGGGTAATGGGGGGAGTAATGAATTGGGATGTCGAAATTGACATATATACACCATTGATGTGCTCTGCTGCACTTAGCCACTTAGCTGTGTCTGACCTTTGCAACCCCACGGACTGTAATCCACCAGGCTCCTCTGTCCAGGGAGATTCTCCAGGCAAGAATACCAGAGTGGGTTGCCATGCCCTCCTCCAGGGGATCGTCTCAACCCAGGGATTGAACCTAGGTGACCAGGTCTCCCACATTGCAGACAGATTCTTTACCAGCTGAACTACCAGGGAAACCCCATACACTATCGATACTATGCATAAAATAGGTAACTAATGAGAACATACTCTGTAGCACAGGGAATTCTACTCAGTGCTAGGTGGTGACCTAAATGGAAAGGGAATTCAAAAAAGGGGACAATAAATGTAAATGTATAGCTGATTCACTTTGCTGTATAGCAGAAATTAACATAGTACAAACTTTGTTGTTTAGTCACTAAATCATGTCTGACTCTTTGTGACCCCATGGACTGCAGCACTCCAGGCTTCCCTGTCCTTCACCATCTCCCAGAGTTTGCTCAAACTCATGTCCATTGAGTCAGTGATGCCATCCAACTATCTCATCCTCTGTCACCGCCTTCTCCTTTTGTCCTCAATCGTTCTTGGCATAACAGTCTTTTCCAATGAGTTGGCTCTTGGCATCAGGTGGCCAAAGTATTGGAGTTTCAGCTTCAGCATCAGTCCTTCCAATGAATACTTACGGTTGATTTACTTTAGGATGGACTGGTTGGATCTCCTTGCAGTCCAAGGGACTCTCAGGAGTCTTCTCTAGCACAATTAGAAATCATCAGTTCTTTGGTGCTTAGCCTTCTTTGTCGTTCAACTCTCCTATCCGTACATGACAACTGGAAAAACCATATTTTCAACTACATGGATTTGGGTAAAGTGATGTTTCCACAACTATACTCCAATAAAATTAATTAAAAATAATTATATTAATAAATATGTACTGATTGACAAAAAGAAAGAGTGCGAAGGTATGCATGAGTCAATGAAAGTACCAAAGGAAATGATTTAGACAGTGATAAGCATACGCTGCAAGGTGATCCAACCAGTCCATCCTGAAGGAGATCAGTCCTGGGTGTTCATTGGAAGGACTGATGCTGAAGCTGAAACTCCAGTACTTCGGCCACCTGATGCAAAGGACTGACTCACTGGAAATACCCTGATGCTGGGAAAGATTGAAGGCAGGAGGATAAGGGGATGACAGAGAATGAGATGATTGAATGACATCACCAACTCCATGGACGTGAGTTTGAGAAAGCTCTGGGAGTTGGTGATGGACAGGGAAGCCTGGTGTGTTGCCGTCCATGGGGTCACAAAGAGTGGGACACGACTTACCAATTGAACTGAACTGAACTGAAACACAAAACATTTTATAAAGTTTGGTGTTAAGTGAACTTTTAGATAACACAAATGGTTGTTGAAAAAACCTAGGTTCTAGAATTCTATTATGATATAATTTCACTGTCTCGGGGCTTTTTCTGAAATAAGGTAATTGAAACCTTTAGTTTTAGCTATGCCTCATTCTAAACAAATTATTCAAAGAAATATATGTGAACCAAAATGAGCCTTAATCTCTTGATCATATAATGATTGTAGTTGTGCATATTGTACCGGTTTTAGCCATAATTAAATGATAAAATACACACTGAAATGAAAAAACATAATTAGATAGACATAGTTACTGGTATTATTATCGCTACGATTTTATTCAAGTTTTTTTCTTTTCTTTACCAAAATCTGTTTGCTATTACCAGGTACGCAGGTGGGTAAGACTCCTCTTAGACTTCTTGGTGCATGGCGCTAAGTCCTGTAGCCTCTACTCAGGCACTTTTGCTCATGGGTGGATGCCAGTTGTTACAAGGGAGACAAAAAGGAGGCCGCCATGATACCAATGTCATTCAGGCCTATTTGTTAATAAGAAAATTTAGGAGAGACATTTGTAAGGGATACATGAGAGAAAATGTGTTCAGTTGCTCAGTCATGTCTACTCTTTTTGACCTGATGGACAACTAGGCTCCTCTGTCCATGGAATCTACCAGGCAAAAATACTGGAGTGGGTTGCTGTTTCATCCTCCAGAGCATCTTCCTGACCCAGGGATTGAACCTGCATCTCCTGCATTGAAGATGGATCCTTTACTGCTGAGCCACTGGGCGAGCCCACGAGAGAAGATAGAATTTTTTTTACTCTATTATTTTATCTCTCACTAGGACAAAAACTCTGAAGCAAGAAAACTAAGGTACATTCTAAGATTTAAACATTATATATTTACTGTAGGCTAGTCAAGAAAACAATCTGGACAAAATAAAATTAATGTGTAGGATGTGTCATCTTGTCAAACCAAATAGTGTGTATATATATATGTATATACATATATCAGGTTATAAGTTCTACCACCAGTTGACCTGACTACTATTTAAAACACCAAACTTTTCCACTTTTTAGTTGCTAAATAATTTGAATATATATAGTTGGGTTTTAAAAAATAGTAAGTAATTATTTTAAGTATTATATTGCATATTTTATATGGATGCTAAACCATCCTATATTAAAAACATAAGAAAATGATAAAATTGTATATATCTTTATGGTTTTGGGAGGTAATATGTTTGACTAAGTTATAGTTGCAACAAACATTGGCCATTAATGTTATTAGACACATTTTAAGTGCAAAAAATGCAAACATACAGCATCTTTAAACAATCATTTTTCATTGTTACAGTGAAAAACTTAACAGTGAAAAGAATTGATGCCTTTGAACTATGGTGCTGGAGAAGATTCCTGAAAGTCCCTTGGACAGCAAGGAGATCAAACCAGTCAATCTTAAGGGAGATCAACCCTGAGTATTCACTGGAAGGACTGATGATGAAGCTGAAGCTCCACTATTTTGGTCATCTGATGTGAACAGGAAACTCATTAGAAAAGTCTCTGATGCTGGGAAAGTTCGAAGGCAGAAGGAGAAAAGGTCATCAGAGGATGACATGGCTGGACAGCATCACTGATGCAATGAGCATGAACTTGGGCAAACTCTAGGAGATGGTGAGACCCAGGGAGGCAAAACTGCTGCAGTCCATGGGGTCTCAAAGAGTCGGACATGACTGTGAGACTGAACAACGGTCAAAAAACACTCAGTATCTTAAGTTCTGATGCCTTTTAATGAATTAATTGGAGTAATAGTATTACTAAGCAATACAACAAGGAGATACAACCAGTCCATCCTAAAGGAAATCAGTCCTGAATATTCACTGGAAGGACTGATGCCAAAGTTGAAACTTCAATACTTTGGCCCCCTGATGCAAAAACTGACTGCTTAGAAAAGACCCTGATGCTGGGAAAGATTGAAGGCAGGAGGTGAAGGGGACGACAGAGGATGATATGGTTGGATGGCATCACTGACTCAAAGGATATGAGTTTAAGTAAACTCTGGGAGTTGGTGATGGACAGGGAAACCTGGCATGCAGAGGTCCATGTGGTTTCAAAGAGTTGGACACAACTGAGCAACTGAAATGAACTGAACTGAAGCAATATAAAGTTTATAAGAAAATAATATCTATATATTTTGGAAATGCAGTAATGTCCAAATCATGTGGAAAATTTGACATAGAGCTTTCAAGTAGTTTAGATAATTCTCATTTAATATGTTAAGATGAGCAAAAAAGACATGCAAAAGAAGTTATTTTAAGAACGTAGTTAAGCAAAGTCCATGATTGGAGAAATTATTAATTAGTATGCAATTGAGATATATATTTGAAGAATTTTAATAAGACACTGTAAGAAATATTTCAGAAAATGTGAATATCATGTAGAAATTATTGCTAACAGAGAAAAGTTATTTAAAACTAAAATATAGCAAAAATTTAAATAGCTATAGGAAAAAATAAATTTAACAAATCTCCTAGTTTACATTTTCTAGTGTGCCTTGGAGAAGAAAATCTTTGTTTTCAATAATCATTTTGTACCTTAACAAAGGAAGCAGTGAAAACAAATATGTCTATATCAGTCAAACTGATAAAAAGTCAAACTGTGAATTTTAAATTGGAAGAAACAAATTATTTTTTATTGATCTAGAAATTGAGGTCAACTTTTCTTTTAAAAAATCAGATTTAATAAATATGTTCAACTCATAACCAAGTTCTATACAGTTTCAAAAACTCATAAAATGAACAAATCTAATGGAAATTCAATATTCAACTTTTTACCAAAAGAGGATTTTCTCACAATATGAGAAAAGCCTCTGCATGCTGAGAAGATAAGCCATTCATCTGTTATTATGATTTCCGCTCTCATATTTTCTATGGGATGTTGAGTGGAAACTAGCTTTATATGGCTTTTGTTTGTTTTGCTTATGTTTTGCTTTGTTTTGTTTACAATATAGTGGCTTACATCACATATTATTTGTGGCTAAAGCATATCACTGTCACTCTAGAATAGTGAGGTTCAGTTCAGTTCAGTTCAGTCGCTCAGTCGTGTCCAACTCTTTGCGACCCCATGAATCACAGCACGCCAGGACTCCCTGTCCATCACAAACTCCTGGAGTTTACTCAAACTCATTCCCATCGAGTCAGTGATGCCATCCAGCCATCTCATCCTCTGTCGTCCCCTTCTCCTGCTGCCCCCAATTCCTCCCAACATCAGGGTCTTTTCCAATGAATCAAATCTTCGCATGAGGTGGCCAAAGTACTGGAGTTTCAGCTTCAGCATCAGTCCTTCCAATGAACACCCAGGACTGATCTCCTTTAGGATGGAGTGATTGGATCTCCTTGCAGGCCAAGGAACTCTCAAGAGTCTTCTCCAACACCACAGTTCAAAAGCATCAATTCTTCAGTGCTCAGCTTTCTTCACAGTCCAACTTTCACATCCATACATGACCACTGGAAAAACCATAGCCTTGACTAGATGAATCTTTGTTGGCAAAGTAATGTCTCTGCTTTTTAATATGCTATCCAGGTTGGTCATAATTTTCCTTCCAAGGAGTAAGTGTCTTTTAATTTCATGGCTGCAGTCACCATCTGCAGTGATTTTGGAGCCCAAAAAACAAAGTCTGAGACTGTTTCCACTATTTCCCCATCTACTTCCCATGAAATGATGGGACCAGATGCCATGATCTTAGTTTTCTGAATGTTGAGCTTTAAGCCAACTTTTTCACTCTCCTCTTTCACTTTCATCAAGAGGCTTTTTAGTACCTCTTCACTTTCTGCTATAAGGGTGGTGTCATCTGCATATCTGAGGTTATTGATATTTCTCCTGGCCATCCTGATTCCAGCTTGTGCTTCCTCCAGCCCAGCATTTCTCATGATGTACTCTGCATATAAGTTAAATAAACAGGGTGACAATATACAGCCTTGTCGTACTCCTTTTCCTATTTGGAACCAGTCTGTTGTTCCATGTCCAGTTCTGTTGCTTCCTGACCTGCATACAGGTTTCTCAAGAGGCAGGTCAGGTGGTCTGGTATTCCCATCTCTTTCAGACTTTTCCACAGTTTATTGTGATCCACACAGTCGAAGGCTTTCACGTAGCCAATAAAGAAGAAATAGATATTTTTCTGGAACTCTCTTGCTTTTTCTATGATCCAGGGGATGTTGGCAATTTGATCTCTGGTTCCTCTGCCTTTTCTAAAACCAGCTTGAATGTCTGGAAATTCTCGGTTCACATATTGCTGAAGCTTGGCTTGGAGAATTTTGAGCATTACTTTACTAGCGTGTGAGATGAGTGCAATTGTGTGGTAGTTTGAGCATTCTTTGGCATTGCCTTTCTTAAGGATTGGAATGAAAACTGACCTTTTCCAGTCCTGTGGCCACTGCTGAGTTTTCCAAATTTGCTGGCATATTGAGTGCAGCACTTTCACAGCATCATCTTTCAGGATTTGAAATAGCTCAACTGGAATTCCATCACATCCACTAGCTTTGTTCATAGTGATGCTTTCTAAGGCCCACTTGACTTCATATTCCAGGATGTTTGGCTCTAGGTGAGTGATCACACCATTGTGATTATCTGGGTCGTGAAGATCTTTTTTGTATAGTGAGGTTAGAGTATGCTAAAACCTTCTGAAAGAGATAGGTTCAGGGATAGTAACTCTATTAAAGCATGTGAAGCAGTAGTCACAAGATTTCTCAATATAGCATGAGATACTAGAATAAAACATAGCAACTTCTTCAAATTTCTAAGGAAAACATGATTTCCAGCCAGAACTACATATACAGAGAAAATATTAATCAGACAGGAAGAAATAAAAATATTTTTAGCCCTAAAACAACCTAGAAAATTATTCTTATGTACACTTTCCTAGGACACAGTTAGGGGGAAAAAAAAAAGACAGGAACCCAGAAAATACTGTCTACAGCACTGCAGAGATATCAAGGGAAGTATAAGATCAAAATCTTATTAGTGTTCAAAGTATATTAATCGATGTGCTGTAGAATATCTGTTCTACATTACAGAGTACTCCAGAAAGTAATACTGATGAAAATAAAGTTTTTTTTTAATAGATTTGTATTTAAAATATATAGCTTCTTTTCTGGGTTTGTGGTTTGTGACCAATTTGATTATGTAGTCTTTAGACTGATATATAGAAGAGATGGGAGGGAGATTCAGGAGGGAGGGAACATATATATAACTGTGGATGATTAATGTTGATATACGGCAGAGGTCAACACAGTATTATAAAACAATAATCCTCTAATAAAAAAAGAGAGGAAAAATATCCTAAAAATTTCATTGAAAAGTTTAATCTACCAAATTTCTTTGGCATGTAGTTGATGATTTTGCATAATTTTTTTCTTTAACAATACTGACAGAATAACAGGTATAGGGACTATTTGTCATTTCATGGCTGCCTACCATTTTGAAGTGAGTGGGTGAAAATCAGTCAGTCGTGTCTGACTCTTTGTGACCCCATGGACTGTAGATTTTCAAAACTGCACACATTTATAGAAGAGTAGGATTTGGAAGTTAAGGTAAACAAACTAACTTTGGACAAAACTTCCATTATTTTCTGGCTAAGAGTGGTGAAAGTGACAACAATAGCAAATGCCTAATAGTTACAAGGTTGAAATTTTAATAAATATATTTCCTATAGGTTAATATTAAAATGGTAGAACGATAAAATTGAAACACGAATATGAATCGATCCCAGGGATGGTTGAAAGCTTCCAGAAAAAGTTGTCTGTTGGCTCAACTCCTTAACCATTGTAATAATCTTTCCACATATTTATACTGACGTAATATTGTTCAATGGAGAAGGAAATGGCAGCCCACTCCAGTGTTCTTGCCTGGAGAATCCCAGGGATGGCCGAGCCTGGTGGGCTGCCGTCTATGGGGTCGCAGGGAGTCGGACACGACTCAAGCGACTTCGCAGCAGCAGCAGCAATATTGTTCAAATCCACTTTTTCCCTATGCAAGTGGCTTTTGAATAGCAGATACAAGTTTAGACTTATATTGCTATTTAATAGCTTCTCAAATAGAGCAAAATAATTCAAGTTTAATAATTTGCATACAGTTTATTTGGGGCTTCCCAGGTGGCACTAGTGGTAAATAATCCACTTGCCAAAGCAGGAGATGCAAGAGATGCAGGTTCAAGTCCTGGGTCGGGAAGATCCCTTGGAGGAGGGCACAGTGTATTGCCGATCCCGTTTGGGATGCCAATTGTCTCACTGTATCTCACTGTGCGCATTGTTCATTGAAACCAGGGTGGGCAAGCCGCGAGCTAAGAGGCTGGGAGAAGACTCCAGGAGCTGTAGGAACTGTAGACAGGTTTCTTTTCTCCTGGCTAATGCAGCAGCTGTAGCAACAGCCTTGCATAACCCAATACAACACAACCTCTCTTCTGCTTGGCTCAGCAGCCGTAGCAGTAGACACACTATTTTCTCTCCTCTCGTGGCTGACCCGACCGACACTGCCGTGATGCAACAGTAATGCAGACGCTTTCTAGACAGGGCTCCCACGTGCGCACCGCACAAAGTAACCCGGGACGAGGCAAGCAAGGACCTCCTGACGCGCATGCGCAGTGCTATCAGCGATCTCGTTATTTACAAAGCATGGGGTGAGAGAGCCTGAACACGCCTCTTGGCTTATTTGCTGTCTACCCACACACAGCAACCCACTCCCGTATTCTTTCCTGGAGAATCCTATGGATAGAGGAGCCTGGCGGGCTAGAGTCCATCGGGTCCCAAGGAGAGAAGACGGGCACACATCCATGCACACAGTTTATTTATGTTGTACATGGTTAAATTTAGAGCTGCTTGGTGTCTCAGCTGGTACAGAATCCGCTTGCAATGCGGGAGACCTGAGTTCGATCCCTGGGCTGGGACGATCCCCTGGAGAAGGGAAAGGCTACCCTCTCCAGTATTCTGGCCTGGAGAATTCCATAGTCCATGGGGTCTCAAAGAGTCGGACATGACAGAGAGTTTCACTTTCACTTCACTAGCTAAATTTAAAGAGCTAAAATTTTATTTGTTTAGAGTAGTGATTTTCACCTCTCTCTGCTTCTGAAAGTTTTTCTACAAATTACCGTCAGGGAAATAATGCCTGAGAATATCTGTAGAGTTTTAATAATAGTTATTCGCTAGAACATTTCTTCCATGAATGACTCACTGCAGAAACTTGAGATCACAAAGCAAGACAGCAATACTGTAATATATGGCAAAGACAACAAAAAGAATACTTGATATACTTGATAGGATTCTCTAAATTTGAGAATTGTATTTGTCTGAAGAAGGTATGCTTTTTAAACAGCAACAAAAATCTAAAAGCATGAATAAACAAATTTTGCTATTACAATTGAAATGACTTTTTTTTTTCTTTCTGTTTTGCCGTGGATATTTCCATAGGGCATAAACTAAAGAGTATTTGATTTCTAGGTCAGATCTCTCTGTTCAGTAGACTTGGAGATTTGCTATACTGTGCATTACCACTTCATCTAGAGATGTAATTCTGTCAATCATTGTTTTATGCAAATTTGGTCACACTAGTGATCCAAACAATGTTGATATGTATGTTCTTAAGAAAGTATTAATATCAGTTCACAATAAAAATGGCATTGGATTGCTTCATTAGCAAGATTAAATTTTAAAATAAAATAATAAATATGAAATCATACTTTAACATTTTTGAGAGTTAGTATTTTTAAAACCTTGATTGCTGATAAATGCTTGCAAAAATCGCAACTGAACTGAAACACGTTATTTTGCTTTAAAAAATAGAGTTTGAAGAATCATTTTAAAGAAAGTATTAGATCGATACTTCTTTGATTTTTCAATCAACTCATTTACACTAGATATGCTTCTTACATCATTTAATGGTACAAACATACTTTTACATTTTTTGCAAAAGTCAACTTATTTATCACTTCATTAAAGTTTTATTAAAAGTTTCAGTTTGATGTATTTTATCTCTCTAAAGTCACATAAAATGCTTCAGAAGTTCAAAATAATTCAGCACTGGGGAAAATGATCAGGGTAAATTGTTCTGAATTTGGGAGTCTTTCTATAGGTTACAATTACAAAAGATATTTACTGGCTATCTTCTGCATATTTATTTTCTTTTTTAGTTGACATTTACTTACTATTAGTCATTCATCAGTATTTTTAACAATGCTAAAAGAAAATCTAATATTTATTTTTCTGGATCTCTATATCCTAGAGTACTTGAACCCTCCACTTCTTGAGGATTTTCAGCTTACATTAATGACAAAACTTACCACTTTAAAATTTGATCTCTTAAAGACAAAACCTTTCAATAAATTTTGTTGTTGTAGGAAATTGAAAAACTTCATTCAAACAAAATTTCTTCTATGGCCAGGTGTGGCTATTTATTTGGTTGGTCAAAAATTTCATTTGGTTTTTCAATAACATCTTACAGAAAAAACTGAATAAGCTTTTTGGACAACCCAATACATCTGGGAGCAAAAAAAAAGTTTGAAGATCATGGTTCTTATCTTTCAAGAGATTGCATTTGACTGGAGAAGATAAAGCAATGATCTCTTTATGAGTTGTTTTAATGGATGGATGTTTGTGTAGATATGAAATATTATGGGAGCAGAGAAAACAGGGGAGCACTCCCTGTCTGTGAGAGGCAGGACAGAAAGACTATGCAGGAAAAAAAAGATCTTTAATTTTATGTTCTGCTTACCATAAATCTAGAAGCCTTAAAACAGCATCTGTTTAGCATCTCACAGTTCTGTAGGTTAGCAGTCTAGGTGGCCTCAACAGAACTAAACTCTTCACTGGAGATTCTGGAAAATAACTTATCAAATAGCTCATTCAGTTAGTTGGCAAAATTCAGTTCCTTGTGGTTGTAGGACCGGGGCTTCTTTCTCTTGCAGGCTGTGAGGTGGAAAATACTCTCAGCTCCTACATTCTGCTTTCAGTATTATGCCTTAGGCCAATCTCACAGGCTCTGTCACATTACAGCTGAAGCCGGAGGCTCAAATTTCCCTCAGGCTTCTAATATCTGACTTCCTATTTGCAATCAGCTAGAAAAAACTCTTCTTTTAATGTGCTCATATGAATGAGTTGAGCCTAATTGGATAATCTTTCTATTGTGGGTTAATTGTGTATACAATTTAAATATGAAACATGGGCAAAAACCACTACAATATTGTAAAGTAATTAGTCTCCAACTAATAAAAATAAATGAGAACAAAATAATAAATATGAAACATGATATAACCATGATAGTATCAACAGGAAATAGAGATGATGCTGAGACTGGCTGGGATCTGAAACCTGGGACCTTGGGATGGTTTGCTTTGGTGCTTGCCCCTGGAAAACAAATGTCTCCTCCAGCAGCAAAATGCAAAGAAACTGTAAGGGACTAAAAATAACTGCATGAGCAGTTGGGTCAAATTGTGAATTACAAGCTACAAAAAGAACCAAAACCCAGTGGCTAATTCTGAGGAGCCAGGAGCAAAAGCAGATACTACTAATGCTCCCTGCACACAGCATCACCGAGGTGGTGGGTAGTCTACCCAAGCCTATTCTCGGGCCCAATTCCTAGATTCACCTCCACCCTCGCACCATACAAGGAACCAGCACCCTCACCTCAGGAAATGAGCTTGGAAATGCTGTTACTTGTTTTCACTCTCCCCTGCTACAGCAGGGCCCCAGTAAAGTCTTGCCTAAATTTCTTGTTTGTCCTCTTATTAATTTCTACTGATTGAGGAGGCCAAGAACACTGGTCAGTAACAATGGGGGCTGTCTTAGAATTCTGTTTAAAACAGAGCCCAGAATGGGGAAATAGAGAAACAATAGCAGAATCAAGATCTGAAACAATAATGTTAAAGTGTTTTCCAAAATTGCTGAACAACTTCCGTTCATAGATTTTAAAAGTGAGAAATATAAATGAAAACAAGCAGGCACATGTTTTAATCAGTTTGGGCTACTATATCAAATCATCATAGACCACGTGTTTTATAAACAGCAGAAAATTATTGCTCCTTGTTCCGGAGGTGAAGTCCAAGTCAGCATAGGTGGATTTTGGTGGGGACCCCCTTTTGGGTTTATGTTGTTGAGATTTCCTCAGGCCTCTTTTGTGAGAGCATGATTCCCATTCATGAGCACTCCACTCTCAGCACTAAGGAACATTCCAAACGCCCCACCTCCTAATAACATCAATTTTGTGGTTGGGATTACAATATATGAATTACGGGAACACAAACATTCAGACCATGGCATTGAAATATAGATATAAAGAAAATAGCAAATAAGTGCATCATTGTAAAAGTGGTGAAAGTAAAATGACCAGGGAAAAAAATTAAAAGGAAGAAATTAAGGGTAGAGTTAGGGTTTTTTCAGTGGAACAAGATTAAGGTTTCAAGCTCAAAGAAATGGGGGGTGAAAGCTGAAAGGAAAAAATGTAATGGTACCTTGAAACTGCTATAAGAAAACAAAACACCTGCCTACTTGGAACTCTGTATCTAGCAAACTGTCACTAAAAATAAATATATTTAAATAATCCCCCACATAGATTGTCTATATGAAATCTGTATAATAAGAGCAATATTTTGTAATTTTATGCATAATGGTTAATTATTATTTATAATATTTAAATACTATAAATAATAATATATAGAAATAGTAAAAAAAAAATACTGTTAGAAAAAAGTCTCTCAGTTGTGTCTGACTCTTTGCAACCTCATGGACTGTAGCCCACCAGGCTCCTCTGTCCATGGAATTCTCCAGGCAAGAATACTGGAGTGGGTTGTCATTCCCTTCTCCAGGAGATCTTCCCAACCCAGGGATCGAATCCAGGTCTCCCACATTGCAGGTGGATTGTTTATCATCTGAGCCACCAGGGAAACCCTATATTATTAAAGGTGGCGAGCACACTGTAGTTTTGACAAGTGATTGATGGAGATGCATCAGGACAGTCAGCAGAGTCTAGATATTTACACCCTCTAGTTTGTTATTTTTCTTACCAGCCTCCAGGGTGAAAGCCCTCTGTTACCTGGGGTTCACACAGGAACTTCAGAAGCTGGGAGATTTTCAGAAGAGCAGAAGATGAAAATCTCTACAGACAATATTTGTCTGAGTGTCCCTAGGATGGAAGTAGCTGAGGGAGTTAGGTACCACTTTCAGGACTCAGAGAGATAGTGATTATGAAACATACTGGAAACATTCCAGTAGTATAACAATCTATACCTCGTATTCATGAGCAGTTTTATTATCATGAATATGATAATAGTTCCCTATTATCTATTATTTTCTATCTATTATACATTACCACTTCTTTTGAATACTTATACTTTTGGCAGCCCCGCTTAAATACTTTTTGCTTATATTCTATCATTTGTCAAAATAAGTCTGAGACACGTGCTCTCGTTATCCTCATTTTTACAGAGACAAAACTGATACATAGCTTTGAATCTAGAACCTATACTCTTAGCCAGTATACTGCATTATAGAAAAAAGTGTAGCACAGCTTGCCCTGTTTGAAAGTGTTAGTCACTCAATTGTTTCCAACTCTGTGACCCTGTGGACTATAGCCCGCCAGGCTCCTCTGTCCATGGGATTCTCCAGGCAAGAATACTGCAATGGGTAGCCATTCCCTTCTCCAGGGCATCTTCCTGGCCCAAGTATCAAACCTCATCTCCTGTATCTCCTGCATTGACAGGTGGATTCTTTACCACTGCTTCATCAAAGGTCAGTGAAATGACTTATGACTTACATCCTTAATATGGAAGACTGCAGTTATTTGAAAAAGGCAAACCTATATGTACCCACATAGAAACATAGTTTCCATGTATTTATTGCTCAGGGAAAAGATAAAGCAAGATGTAAAATACAATATGTTGACAATAGCTCAATATGTGTATGAAAATGGATATGTGAATTCATAGCAAAATTTCTAGGATACTTGTTACTTGAGAGAGGGGAATAGGATGCTGAGATTGGGTGGGAGGGGACAGGAGAAAGCAAGGAAAAGAACATTGAGAAATCTTTATATATTTTTGTTGGTTTAAAAAACAAATTTTCCTGTTTAATATTAAATAAAAACATAAGAAAGAAAATATGATGTTGGTATATTTGCTTATTAATAGAAAATCATGTATCTATCTTGAAGTATGAGATAATTGTACTTTGAAGTATTTATGGTGAGGAAACTGAACTTGTTTATAAAATTATTGCAGGTGTATTTCTGTTCTCTGTGGACACTGGCAGGAGAGAACATGCAGTCATTTCTTTTTTTGGCTATGTGGCATGTTTGATCTCAGTTCCCCAACCAGGAATTAAACACATACCCCCTGCCTTGGAAGCACAGAGTCTTAATCACTGGACCAACAGGAAAGTCCCAACACATAGTTCTTTTATAACTTACCTATAAACTTATCTTTCTAGAGTGTTACCAACTATGCCATTATCTTAGATTGCTTCCCAAATTTTTTAGAAAATATTCTGATATCTTTGTATAGTTTTAAAATATAAATTATTTGCTCATGCCCAAGGAGGAATTTCTCTATACACTTATAAATAATACATTTGGAAGTACATAGAACTAAAGGAAATGTTGATGATAAGGTGTTGGAGAATAAAGGGAACTTGGACGAGAAAAGCAAATAACTGTTATGCATGCTAACACATATGTTCATAAATGTGTTTTATGTTACTTATTAAGATGTGCAATATAATTTTTCAGATAAAAAACTGGTGCAACTTTGAATTTCATATAATGTGATCACATAAAGCTCCATGTAATCAGTTCCTGACTGAACTGAGAATATAATCTGATCAAAGAGAGAAAAGGGGAAAAAGTTTACAGGGGACATGGAACTTCACTGAAGGTGTGGAAAAGTGATGACCTGCCATTTTATATTTGGAGGGATGAAAGTTTAGTCATTATAGAACCTTAATAAAGAACACTCACTTCTTCTCTCATGGAAATTGAATATAATGAAATTCTGTATTTAGCAGATTTCTTCATCATGGTGTGTAGAACAAGAAAGAGAATGTGTGCAGGCAAAAAATAATCATAAAGAGCATCGTCTTAAAAAATAACAGCCAGCACTTTTACAAAATAGGTCAAGGAGGATTTGAAAGTATTCAGTAATTTGGAAAGGCCTAAAAGGGGCTTGAAGATTTAATTGTGACAGAAACCGGCTGGCAATTAAAAATGCTGAAATGATTCTTTGCCTTCGTATCTGTTCAAATCTCTTTTAAGTGTGTGGCTTTTTAAAAGAATTTGAAGTTTCTAATGAAAAGAGAGAAAAGATAAGAAACGCTGAGAAATTCTCTGGCTTTTATTACACTCTTGCTATATTTATTTTTTAAGACAAACATCTCAAAAAGGTACTATACTTGCAAAGGAATGCCTTCCTTATGTTCTTCATCAATTAACTCTAAAATTGCTTGCCCTCAAAATCCTCTGTTTATGAAAAGTTATCAAAATAAATGCAAAGTGGAGGTGTGATGCTAGTTTGATGGCAGACTATGTGACATCCAGATTGGTTACTTTTACTTATTTTTTTTTTTTTACTCACTCGCTCCACACACATCTCCCGCTACCCCCTCCTCCATCCCGGTGTGGTGGCATTTTTTCCTTATTGAGTTTTTAAGTGTAAGTATTTTTAAAGTGCAATATGATACAATTTAAAGCAAATTAAAATGTTTGTAATGTATTTATTTGAATAAAAATCTTCACAATGAAGTCTTATCTACCTGTGACTTTCAGTGTGAAAGGTTGTTGCTGAATGATAAGACTCGGGATTCTTGGCCTCCAGAGGAGACGAATTCAATCCAGGGCCAGAGACGAGGCTGGATCGCTCAGAGCTTTTGTGTAATAAAGTTTTATTAAAGTATAAAGGAGATAGAGAAAGCTTCTGACATAGGCATCAGAAGGGGGCAGAAAGAGTACCCCCCTGCTAGTCTGCAGCTGTATGTTATATAGTCACTTGCAGTCTGTTAATGAAAAGAATGTCTTAAAATTCAGAATGGCACCAGGCCCCTCAGCCATAAATTGCATTTTGTGATAATTTTGGCACCAGATAATTCATCCCAGGCCATAAAACGATTGACTTGAATCTTGTAGAAGGGCAGATTACCACACAAATAGTTTCATTTACATAGATTAGGGGAACAATACCTGAGTATAACATACTGGTTTGTCAAGTAGTTTGAGCCATTTGGCGGAACTTAGAGTCTGGGGTAAATGCATTGCACATTAACATAGCTTTAAGACAAACATTTCCATAAGAAAAATGTATTGGTTAACTCAAGGTTTGAGAATAGTTAGCTTCAGGTGAAACCAGGTGTCATGGCAACACAGCATTTTAAGAGAAACCTCCTTTTAAAATTTGTATAGAGAAGGAAAAAAAAATATTGCTAGTTTGTTTCCTCCTGCCGCTTAAGAGAAATAAAAATGTCTGGCATGTGCAGCCTATTTCCTCCTGTTTGGAGACCCCTGGCCTTCCTGCCTGTTATCCTCTCAAGTGGACAGATTACCTATGGTCCTAACTAGATATCTTGCATCTTTCACTAACTTAAAAACCCTTAATGGACTTAATTCTAGTGGACTTACATAGTAAAATTTCAGTTAATTATTTAACAAATTTTGGTTTAGGAAAGGACTTTAGTGATTATGAAGATGAACCTACTATTATATTCATGAGTAAATTGAGAATCAGAAACATTAAGTGATTTACTCAAAAGGTTATTAGTTTTATTTTTTTGTTTGTTTTTGCTTTTTTTTTTTCCATTTATTTTTATTAGTTGGAGGCTAATTACTTTACAGTATTGTAGTGGTTTTTGCCATACATTGACATGAATCAGCCATGGATTTACATGTGTTCCCCATCCCCCCCCCCCCCCCCCCCCCTCCCCATCCCATCCCTCTGGGTCTTCCCAGTGCACCAGCCCCGAGCACTTGTCTCATGCATCCAACCTGGACTGGAGATCTGTTTCACACTTGATAATATACGTGTTTCGATGCTGTTCTCTCAGATCATCCCACACTCGCCTTCTCCCATAGAGTCCAAAAGTCTGTTCTGTACATCTGTGTCTCTTTTTTTCTGTCTTGCATATAAGGTTATTGTTACCATCTTCCTAAATTCCATATATATGCGTTAGTATACTGTATATGGAATATTACTCAGCCATTAAACAGAGTACATTTGAATCAGTTCTAATGAGATGGATAAAACTGGAGCCCATTATACAGAGTGAAGTAAGCCAGAAAGATAAATATCAAAAGGTTATTAGTTTAGAACCTATTAATTATCCACTTTCTATCCTACTACTTAACTGCTTCTCCAGCAGGATTTTGTGGACCTACATGATCATGCAGATGCACTCAAGGAATTCACCAATATCCTGTTGAGACTTTTATTCTTCCTCACCCTGAATTTGTTCCTCTCCAAGTGATCCTTATCCTATTTGAATATATGGCAATAGCTGGCAAATTTATTCACCACTTTGCTTCAGCTAAAAATGGTGGAGTCAGTATTTACTGTCATCATTAGTCAATAGTACACAGATTGTCCTTTATAAAATTCTGTACTCTACACCAGGGATCAGCAAGCTTTTTTTCTGTAAAAGCGAAGACTGCAAATGTTTAGTCTTTGTAGGCAATAATTGTCCAAGTATTCAACTCTGCTGTTATAGTGTGAAAGTAGAAACAGGCAGTCTATATAAAAAAAAAAAAAAAAGAAAGAAAGAAAAAAGAAAAAAAGAAAAGAAAAAGGTGTAGCTGTGTTCCAATAAAATTTTATTTACAAAATAGACATTGACCCTGATTTCATTCAAGGGCCATAGGCTGCCAACTCCTTTGAAGGTTTTCCAAAGGCATCTTGAAAACCTCTTCTTAACAGGTCTCCACTGCTATCCCCCTCAAATTTCAAAGCAAGCACTATAATGTGGCTCCATCTGGCTTTTCTGAACCCCACAATTTTAAGTCCATTGCAAGATCTTTATAAAAGTATATTTTGACTCAACTTTTGAACAGCTGGAAAATTCTCAGGAGCCACAAAGCAAAAAGTAGAGAAAGGTGCATGCAGTGAAATGTCTCTACCTATATTTCATTCTCTATCTTGAAAGCAGATAGCCACTGTGGGTCCTTCTAAATATCTAGATAGATGAACTGATAGATATGAACTATTTTTAAGCAAATGATATAAGGTAATCTGGCCCTTGCCTTTTAACTTGTAATAAAATTTGCACAGTTTTCCATTTTGGTATAGTACAAGTATATTCTAGTATGGTTGTGTTATATTCCATTTCATTAAGGTTTAATCAACTAGTTGCTCCTGATTGGCATTTATGATATTTATCATTTTTTGCTGTTAAAATGATACTGCAGAATAGTATTATAATTTATAAATGGGCATAATATAAATATTTATAGACACCATGTGTATACCTTGACACATCACTTGTATACTTTTATATATCTAATATTACAAGGAAAAAGAGAGACTCTACTCTGGATTTTTAAAAGTTCTAGAATATACAGATACAGATATATAGAGAGATACAGACATAGATTTTATTTTAATTCCTTTTTTCTTACAGTAAAATGTTAGCTCTATGAGAAAATGGATTTTGTATAAATTTTCCTCTGTACCCAGCTCCTGATACAAAGTAGGCATTTAATCAATATTTTTAATATATAAGTGAATAAATATATAATATTATATTTTTATTAAGACCTATATTTAAAAATATGAACTGATTATTCGCCTCTTGGTTTAAATTTTGCTTTTAAAGATATTTTGAATCCACATAGTATTATTTTAAATGAGAAAAGGAAAGATTGCCACATTCTACTAATAATGAGGCAATGACAGGGTATATTAGTTGCAAATTCTGCACTTATGCCCAGTGATTTAGGACGGTGAAGTGTCCACCACAGTTTGAATAGAAATACTGGTAAGAAAATTTAGTTATCACAGAGTACAAGCTTGTAGGGATGCTGAATTAAAAAACAACTTCTGCCCAGCATAGCTGGTTATTGCTATTAAGTTTCAGCAAAATATTATTTGTGACACTAAATCAATGTTCTTAATTTGAATATTATTAACTTTATAGTGTTTATAATTAATTTTTAAATTAGTTTTTGTCATATAGCAGTAAAGCACATGGATTTTATATCCAGGTCTATCTTTCGAACCTTGAGTAATACATGTTTAAGTCAGGTGGATTATACCTAAGATTACATATTTTCTTTCCACGAACATATGGGAACATATTAAATAATTTTGAGAAATACTGCATGCTATGCCTTTTCCCTTTGTATTATTTGCTAAACCAAAGGCAAAACTACATTTTCCCTCATTGTATATGTCTTTGGGGCATTTTTCTGCTAATGCACTTAAAAACTACATAAAAATAGGTGACATATCTGGTTTGTTTAGTAACAATATCAACAAAAAACAAAAACATGTTAAAAACTGCTTACATCTGTATTTTAAATGTCTATAACAGTTACTAACCTAAAAGTATAACCAATTCATTCATTGTATATAGGCATAGAAAGCGATGAGTGATTACTTAACTTGAAGCCCATGGAAAACATTGATATTTATGTGTAATTAGTGTACATGCCTATATGATTATAAGAATTTCATATATATATAAATAAATATAAAATTTATGAAAATTTATGAAAATATATGAATATATATTGAATATATGAAATATAAGGAAAATATGAAAAATATATGAAATATATGAAAAATATGAAATATAAGAAGAATAAGAAAATATATGAAAATTAAGACATATATGAAATATATGAAAAATATGAAATATAAGAATATGAAAATATATGAAAAATATGAAAATTATGAAATATATGAAATATATGGAATATATGAAATATATGGAAAGTATGATATATATGAAATATATGGAAAGTATGATATATATGAAGAATATGAAAATATATGAAAAATATGAAATATTTGGAAAATATGAAAAATATATGAAATATATGGAAAACATAAAAATATGAAATATATGAAAATATATGAAATATATGAACATGAATGAAATATTTGGAAAAATATGAAAAATATATAAAAAAAGGAAAAATATGAGTTATCTAAAATATATGAAATATATGAAAATATATGAAAAATATGAAATATATGAAATATATGAAATATTTGGAAAATATGAAAAATATATGAAATATATGAAAATATTTGAAATATATGAGACATATGAAATATATGAAGATACAAAATATATGAAAATGTATGAAAAATATGAAAAATATGAAAAACATGAGATATATGAAAATATATGAATTATATGAGATATATGATAAATATGAAATATATGAAAGTATATGAAATATATGAAGAATATGAAATATATGAAGAATATGAAAATATATGAAATATATGAAATATATGAAATGTATGAAGAATATGAAAACATATGAAAAATATGAAAATATATGAAACAAATTAAAAATATAAAGAATATGAAAATATGTGAAATATATGAAAAATATGAAGAATATGAAAGTATATGAAAAATATGAAGAATATGAAAATATACAAAAAATATGAAGTATATGAAAAACAGGAAGAATATGGAAATATATGAAATATATGAAAAATATGAAGAATATGAAAGTATATGAAAAATATGAAGAATATGAAAACATAAAAAATGTGAAGTATATGAAAATATGAAGAATATGAAAAATATGAAGTATATGAAAAATATGAAGAATATGAAAATATAAGAAAAATATGAAAATATACGAAAAATATGAAGAATATGAAAATATATGAAATATATGACAAATATGAAGAATATGAAAATATATGAAAAATATGAAGAATATGAAAATATATGAAAAATATGAAGTATATGAAAAACATGAAGAATATGGAAATATATGAAATATATGAAAAATATGAAGAATATGAAAGTATATGAAAAATATGAAGAATATGAAAACATGAAAAATGTGAAGTATGTGAAAATATGAAGAATATGAAAAATATGAAGTATATGAAAAATATGAAAATATATGACAAATATGAAGAATATGAAAATAAATGAAAAAATGAAGAATATGGAAATATATGAAAAATATGAAGTATATGGAAAATATGAAGAATATGAAAATATATGAAATATATGAAAAATATGGAAAATATGAAGAATATGAGAATATATGAAAAATATGAAAATATATGAAAAATATGAAGAATATGAAAAATATGAAGAATATGAGAATATATGGAAAATATGAAAATATATGAAAAATCTGAAGAATATGAAGAATATGAAAAATATGAAGAATATGAAGTTTATGAAAAATATGAAGAATATGAAAATATATGAAAAATATGAAGAATATGAAAGTATATGAAAAATATGAAGAATATGAAAACATGAAAAATGTGAAGTATATCAAAATATGAAGAATATGAAAACTATGAAGTATATGAAAAATATGAAGAATATGAAAATATACAAAAAATATGAAGAATATGAAAATATATGACAAATATGAAAAATATGAAGAATATGGAAAATATGAAGAATATGAAAATATACAAAAAATATGAAGAATATGAAAATATAGGAATAATATGGAAAATATGAAGAATATATGAAAAATATGAAGAATATGAAGAATATAAAAATGTGAAAAATATGAAAATATATGAAGAATATGAAAATATATGTAATATATGAAGAATATGAAAATATATGAAATATATGACAAATATGAAGAATATGAAAATATACGAAAAATATGAAGAATATGAAAATATATGAAAAATATGAAGAATATGACAATATATGAAATATATGAAAAATATGAAGAATATGAAAATATACAAAAAATATGAAGTATATGAAAATATATGAAAAATATGAAGTATATGAAAAACATGAAGAATATGGAAATATATGAAATATATGAAAAATATGAAGAATATGAAAGTATATGAAAAATATGAAGAATTTGAAAACATGAAAAATGTGAAGTATGTGAAAATATGAAGAATATGAAAACTATGAAGTATATGAAAAATATGAAGAATATGAAAATATACAAAAAATATGAAGAATATGAAAATATATGACAAATATGAAAAATATGAAGAATATGGAAAATATGAAGAATATGAAAATATACAAAAAATATGAAGAATATGAAAATATAGGAATAATATGGAAAATATGAAGAATATATGAAAAATATGAAGAATATGAAGAATATAAAAATGTGAAAAATATGAAAATATATGAAGAATATGAAAATATATGTAATATATGAAGAATATGAAAATATATTAAATATATGAAGAATATGAGAAACATATGAAATATATGAAGAATATGAAAAATATGAAGAATATGAAAATATATGAAAAAAATGAAGTACATGAAAAATATGAAGAATATGAAAATATATGTAATATATGAAGAATATGAAAATATATTAAATATATGAAGAATATGAGAAATATATGAAATATATGAAGAATATGAAAAATATGAAGAATATGAAAATATATGAAAAAAATGAAGTACATGAAAAATATGAAGAATATGAAAATATATGCAATATAGAAGAATATGAAAATATATTAAATATATGAAGAATATGAGAAATATATGAAATATATGAAGAATATGAAAAATATGAAGAATATGAAATATATAAAATATATGAAAATATAGGAAAAATATGAAGAATCTGAAAATATATGAAAAATATGAAGAATATGAAGAATATAAAAATGTGAAAATATGAAAATATATGAAATATTGAAAATATGAAATATAAGAAAAATATGAAGAATATGAAAATATATGAATATATGAAATATTTGAAATATATGAAATATGTGGAAAATATGAAAGATATATGAAATATATGAAAATCTATGAAATTTATGAAAATCTATGAAATTTATGAAAATATATGAAATATTTGGTATGAAAAATATATGAAATATATGCAATATATGAAAATATATGAAATATATTGAATATATGAAATATATGATGAATCTGAAAATATATGAATTTAAAATTCTACATATACATTCCCCAAGGGAATAAATACCATATTATTATTTCTGATTTTAAAGCTTAATTTCACAGGTGAATAAAACTGATAACAGTGACCTGTAATAAGTATATTCACACATTAAAAGTATGAAATAACTTGTAAAAAAATTAAATGCCATGGAAA
The DNA here is from genome assembly GCF_019320065.1 of Cervus canadensis. Taxonomy (NCBI): domain Eukaryota; kingdom Metazoa; phylum Chordata; class Mammalia; order Artiodactyla; family Cervidae; genus Cervus; species Cervus canadensis. The sequence goes on along the minus strand of NC_057398.1, from coordinate 62,464,999 downwards.
CACAAGCTGTTATGATCATTATCATTATTAAGTCTCTTGAGTGGAAGAAAAACATAGCAAAATATTTAAATGTGTTAGACATTAATACAAGAGATATAGCTTTTCACCATGCATAATCTTCAGGCATTTAAATAGCAGAAACGCATTATAACTGATATTTAGTCGTTTTCTGGGGCTTCTCTTACGTTTTCTTGACCGTCACTTCTTGCTTGGTCAATTAGAACTGTATACTGTATAAGTTTAGACAAATTCTTCAATCTCTCTATGGCTTATTGTCTTAATCTATAAAATGAATGATGACTTGTCTAAGAGGATTGTTATAAAGTTTAAATAACTTAGAAGTTCGGGACCGTGTAAAACTACTTGGCAAGCTGGGATAGGAAGAATATTGGAAAAGGAAAAGGAAAAAACAGTATTTATTAGAAAACATTTATATTTTTAATTAATGTGTGCTTTATTGTTTATCCAAAGTGAGAGGTATAAAGATGTTATGTATCTTTTTTAACAAAATTGTATTTTCAAATCACTTTCCACGTTGCAGACAATATAAGTTTTGCCATGGGTTTGAGAATCCAATATCCAATATCCATATTCTTAATATGGTACTCTGAAAAAGATACAGTGAAGTATTTTTCCTCATTAAAGCAATGTTTACAATGAGCATCACGTGTGAGTTTGGAAGGCCAAGAGACTAGACCATCAATTTCCAGAAGCACTTGTAGCGACAGCTGGAGTCAAGTAAGAGCAGTACAGCCAGCAGCTTCCAGCAGAGATCGTGGTCCCCTGGTGTTTGACTGCTTCAGTTTTAGTGACATCACTGTTGCCAAAAGATCATCACCCAGCTCATCCAGTGGTTATCTGTGCTCTAATTCCTTATTGTTTCTGTTTTCCTGACCAAACCTTTCCTATAATTTGGTCATTTTTTAAAAAGATAATTTATGCATTGTTTGTTGGTCCATCTAACAGTTGACATTAACCAAGTTGTTATTAAAGGTGAAGCCGTGTCTTAGGAATTGTGGGGATTCTGTGAAGGCATAGAATGCAGCCGTGGCAGTTCATATATTGCACATGATTTTTTTTTTTCCATATGATTTTATGACACTAAAATAATAGTGAATCCTTCACAATAATGTGACCTCATTAGCTATTCAGTTAGTGTTAATCTGTCATCCTATGTACTTATCATTCAGCCTTATTTTTAAGCAATATTGAAAAATAATCAAGAAATATAACAGGCTTTGGTCTGTACATTATTTACAATGTATTATTATAAGCAAAAAAAGTACTTAACATCTGAATAAAGGCTATCTAAACAAAGGTTTCCCCATAACAGAGGAAAATATGGCTGTCACCAAATCTTCATGAATTCCTGAAAGCTATGAGTGGTTTACAAACAGATCGATGCAACAAAAATTAACCAATCATTTAGCTTCCTGTACCAAAGGTTAATTCTTACACGCATGTGTACAACATATCTAAAAGAATCTTTAAAATTTAATCAAATGCTGAAAGGATCTTAAAGGACATGACTGACACGTAATTGCTTATGTGTAGAATCACATACTACATGGAGACTCCAGTCATGAACAGATCTGTTCTTAATTTTATTTAGATAATAGACCCATATTAATCTGTTCAAATTCAACTCTTGCTTCACTAAGAACAAAGCTGTTGGAGGTGATGGAATTCTAGCTGAGCTATTTCAAATCCTAAAAGGCGATGCTGTCAAAGTGCTGCACTCAATATGGCAGCATATTTGGGAAACTCTGCAGTGGCCACAGGACTGGAAAAGTTCAGTTTTCATTCTTATCCCAAAGAAAGGCGATCCTAAAGAATGTTCAAACTACCACACAGTTGCACTCATGTCACATGCTAGCAAGGTCATGATCAAAATCCCCCAAGTAAGGCTTCAACAGTACATGAACCGAGAACTTTCAGATGTACAAGCTGGATTTAGAAAACGCAGAGGAACGAGAGATCAAATTGTCAACATTCCTTGGGTCATTGAAAAAGCAAGACAGTTCCAGAAAAAACATCGACTTCTGTTTCATTGACTACACTAAAGCCTTTGACTGTGTGGGTCACAACAAACTGTGGAAAATTCTTAAAAAGATGAGACTATCAGACCCCCTGACCTACCTCCTGAGAAACCTGTATGCAGGTCAAGAAGCAACAGAACCGAACATGGAAAAACAAACTGGTTCAAAATTGGGAAAGGAGTGTGTCAACCCTGCCTATTTAACTTATATGCAGAGTACATTAGGCAAAATGTCAGGCTTGAGGAATCACAAGCTGAAATCAAAATTGCTGGGAGAAATATCAACAACCTCAGATATGCAGATAACACCACCCTTATGGCAGAAAGCAAAGAAGAACTAAAGAGCCTCTTGATGACAGTGAAAGAGGAGAGTGAAAAAGTTGGCTTAAAACTCAACATTCAGAAAACTAAGATCATGGCATCTGGACCCGTCACTTCATGGCAAATAGATTGGTAAACAATGGAAACAGTGACAGACTTTATTTTCTTGGGTTCCAAAATCACTGAAGACAGTGACTGCAGTCATGAAATTATGATGCTTGCTCCTTGGAAGAAAAGCCATGACAAAACTAGAAGCCTTATTAAAAAGCAGAAACATTACTCTGCTGACAAAGATCCATATAGCCATGCTATCGTTTTTCCAGGATGTGAGAGTTGTTTATGAACAATTTCATATTTTTCTTTGACAGATTTCAATAGATGGTGAGGTTTTCAGTAACGTTTCCTTGAGATCTTGCTGGTTTCATTCACTGTAGTCAGGAGATCTGCAAACATAACATACATTTCCCTTAGGAGTCACAATCTAACCATTTTTCCCAGATGGGTGAGTGTCTACATGGTAATCTGAGATCTCAAAAGAGTTTGTAGAATGATATCAACCTAATAAGACTAAACTTATCTTTCTCTCCTAAAACTGTGTGGCCTTTAGGTCTGGAGTTTGGGGGATGGAGGTTGGTTTATTTGTTGGTAGCTCATTCTTGGTGTGTATTTTTATACTTTTGTGTGCATTGTTTGAGTCTTGAAACTTTTGCAATTATAAAATGAACATTGTGATAAAAGTTGCTCTTTCTTGGGGTAGTACTGTCTCTCTACACTGTAACCTTTTACTAAAAAAAGTGAAAGTCCCAGAATCTCTTACTCTACACGTTTTCTGTTTTAACACTTTTCTGTATGTTATAAGACATTTTCCTAAAGGGAAACATGACTGATAGTGTATAGAGCTAGACAACATTTAATGGTCTCCTCTGTGATCCAGCCAAAGAGTGATAAAGGGGGGCAATGAAAACAAACAAGCAAAAATTGTCTATACTTGCTTGAAGACTTCCTTTGCACACACACAGAAGACTCTGTAAACCCTGCTCTTGAAGAATGCAACTTAAATATACGCAGGAAGCTGCAGAAGTCTCTTTTGCAATCTCTTTCAATCAGTGGACCCCCAAGGAGCAGATCCATTGTCAAATGTAGAATGCATTCATTGAGTGATGAACTCTAATTAAAACCCTGCTTTGTTGAAATCTATTTCAAATTCCACATTTTCCCCAAATCTAAATTACTTGCCATCTTACTTGTTCAATGAGAAGCTGAATTTCTGTATTTACTAACACTTCTACCCTGGTCAAGAAAAAAAAAATGGTAAATTGGCTTTTTGTTTCACATATACTAGTAATTTGAGGTTTTCATCAATATCAGTTCAGTTCAGTTCAGTCACTCAGTCGTGTCTGAGTGCAACCCCATGGACTACAGCACACCAGGCTTCCCTGTCCATCACCAACTCCTGGGGCTTACTCAAACTCATGTCCTTTGAGTTAGTGATGCCATCCAACCATCTCATCCACTGTTGTCCCCTTCTCTTCCTACTTTCAATCTTTCCCAGCATCAGGGTCTTTTCAGTTCTTCCCATCAGGTGGCCAAAGTATTGGAGTTTCAGCTTCAGCATCTGTCTTTCCAATGAATATTCAGGACTGATTTCCTTTACAATGGATCTCCTTGCAGTCCAAGGGACTCTCAAGAGTCTTCTCCAACACCACAGTTCAAAAGCATCAATTCTTCAGCACTCAGCTTTCTTTATAGTCCAACTCTCACATCCATACATGACTACTGGAAAAACCATAGCTTTGACTAGACAGACCTGTGTTGGCAAAGTAATGCCTCTGCTTTTAATATGCTGTCTAGATTGGTCATAGCTTTTCTTCCAAGGAGCAAGCCTCTTTTAATTTCATGGCTGCAGTCACCATCTGCAACATCATTCATGTGCAAAAGCAATTTTTTTAAAAAACTATTTCTAGTTGATATGGAAAAACAAGTGTAAGCTAATAATGGTGTAAATGTAGAATTATCTTCACCAAGCCCCCATTTCAGTTACACTGAAGTGTTCTATTCCACCTCAGGGTTCTAGTAAGGATGCTGTCCTCCCTCCATCTTCTACCATGAGAGGTACAAGCTTCTGGATGAAGCCATAGGGCATCCCATTTGGTAACCAATAAATTTGTCACATGACCATTCTAAGTCTTGAAAATACTTTTGGTATCTTAGTTTGGAGATCATTCATTTATTGCCAGCAAAGTTCACCCAGGATGGAGACAAAGAAAGCTACACGTATCCTTTCAGATTGTAAATCAACTATGCTCCAATAAAATTAAAATTAAAAAAAAAAAATGTTATCCCTAGCTAACACTTTGAGCTGGCAAGTTTTATTGACCGTGGGGATCCTGAGGAGTCAGAGTTTCCTAGGTGGCTGTAGTGGTAAAGAATGTGCTTGCCACTGCAGGAGACATGGGTTCAACCCTTAGATCAGGAAGATCCCCTGAAGTAGGAAATGACAACCCGCCCCAGTATTCTTGCCTGGAAAATTCCAGGGGCAGAGGAGCCTGGTGGGCTACAGTCCATGCAACAGCAGAGAGGCAGACATGGCTTAGCAACTGAACACACGCATATATCTGATAACTCAGATTGTGCTTTTCACATGGGGGCTTTTTCTTATTTACTGGACTTGGTTCTTCTTAAGCGTCAAAGTGAGGAAATAAGTGAGGGCCCCCTCAGAGAAAAAGCCCTTGTCTGTGAATTGAAATGCTCAGGCATCTGGTCCCATCACTTCATTGGAAATAGATGGAGAAATAACGGAAACAGTGGTTGACTTTTTTTTTTGGCTCCAAAATCACTGCAGATGGTGATTGCAGCCATGAAACTAAAAGACACTTACTCCTTGGAAGGAAAGTTATGACCAACCTAGACAGCATATTAAAAAACAGAGACATTACTTTGTCAACTAAGATCCATCTAGTCAAGGCTATGGTTTTTCCAGTAGTCACATATGGATGTGAGAGTTGGAGTAAAGAAAGCTGAGTGCCAAAAAGTTAATGCTTTTGAGCTGTGGTGTTGGAGAAGACTCTTGAGAGAGTCCCTTGGACTGCAAGGAGATCCAACCATTCCATCCTAAAGGAGATCAGTCCTGGTTGTTCATTGGAAGGACTGATTCTGAAGCTGAAACTCCAATACTTTGGCCACCTGATGTGAAGAGCTGACTCTTTTGATAAGACCCTGACACTGGGAAAGATTGAGGGCAGGAGTAGAAGGGGGTGACAGAGGATGAGATGGTCAGATGGCATCACAGACTCAATGAACATAGATTTGGGTAGACTCTGGCAGTTGGTTATGGACAGGAAGGTCTGACGTGCTGTGGTTCATGGGGTCCCAAAGAGTCAGACATGAGTGAGCAACTGAACTGAACTGAACTGAACCCTCTTTTCCTACACTCAATTCTTCTGAGCATCCTCTCTTTTACTCTAATCCTCCAGAAACAAAAGTCCTCATTTAAATTCTTTTCTGCAAGCTGAGGCTTAAAATATTCAAGAGAAAGACCCAGATCAACCCTCCCAAAGACAGCTGCAATCTTTAGATACACAAAACATTATCTAGATTCACTGGTGAAAGCATTTCTCCTTAAAACTGTACATTTTCTTCCAGGTAAATCACTCCTATAGGCTGCTTAAAGAGTTTCTGGCAAAAGCAGCCAAAAATTAAGACTACCATTGAACTTCTAGGCCACAGTACCCCATGGCTTTTTAGCCCATATTTGACATAAACAGTGATTATTCTAGAGCATTTCCCTCTATTCAGAATCTTAGAACAGAAAACCTGATAGCTTTTAAAAGCTTTTGTAAAGTACTGATTCTGTAACATGCTTCTGTTGTTGCTGTTCAGTTGCTAAATGGTGTCTGACTCTTTGGGATCCCATGAACAGCAGCCCACCAGGCTTCCATGTCCTTCACTATCTTCTGGCATCTGCTCAAACTCATGTCCATTGAGTCAGTGAGACTATCTCATTCTTCCCCTTCTCCTTTTGTCTTCAATCTTTCCCAGTATGAGGGTCTTTTCCAATGAGTCAGCTCCTCACCTCAGGTGTCCAAAGTAGTGGGCTTCAGCACTGGTTCTTCCAATGAATATTCCGGGTTGATTCCCTTACTTTCTTGAAATAAAAAATAAAAAAAATAAGCCTTCCCTCCTGTACATGAATGAAATATACTGAAACTGTCAGTTAGTTTGAATTTTTTAAAAACACTTGAACTGTTTTATGTTTCAAATGAGATAAAGATATTTGCAACATAATTTTCCAAAGTGTGATTTTACAAACAAATTACCAGTGTGGGCTTTAGGAAAGCTTATGTGAATTCAATTTAAATTAGAGAACCAAAGAGATAAAGACCACTGAGTCACACAGTGAAATTTATAATTAAGAAGCACAAGATTTCTTTATGAAATGGATTTCTTCCTTTTAAATGTAATAATTAAAAACCATACATTCAACGTTTGCTCAATAAAGTGAGATTAGTGGATGAGTAGAACTCATTAAGGGGCTTCCCAGGTGGCGTAGAATGCACCTGCCGATGCATGAGACTCAAGAGATGCAGGATATGCAGGTTCAATCCCTGGGTGGGGAAGATTCCCTGGAGTAGGAAATGGCAACCCACTCCAAAATTCTTGCCTGGAAACTTTCATGGACAGAGGAGCCTGGCGGGCTAAATTCCAGGGAGTTGCAGAGTCTGACATGGTTAAGCATGCACACATATTTACAGACCTCATTAAATAAATCTGGAAATGTGAGAATGTGTTGAGCTGTCTGTTTTTACTTTAATTAACATTATTCCTGTTAACAAATATGGCCACTTAATTAACGGTGAATTTAATGAGATTACATAAAATATATGTGTATTATAATCTTGGGCTTATAAGTTTATCAATATAGCATGATAATATTGTCCATTTTGATTTAAGTTACAAGGAAATGTTGTCCTTGGTTTGGTCCTCTGAAATTTAATAGACTTCTCTTTCTGGACTTTGCTCTTTAGAAAAATGCTTATGGAACTTCAGAGAAAGTAGCTATTTGTAAGTCATACACATGATAATTAATATTAATATCTCATCTTCAACCTGCAGTCTGAAAGTCCCAATGTCTAACTTCTGTGACTGTGTGTATACATTCTTGCAAGTGTATATGAATATATGAATATGTGATATATAGGGCTTTCCAGGTGGCGCTAGTGGTAAAGAACCCACCTGCCAATGCAGGAGACTTAAGAGATGCAGATTCTATCCCTGAGCCAGGAAGATGCCCTGGAGAAGGAAACGGCAACTCACTCCAGTATTCTTTCCTGGAGAGACCCATGGACAGAGGAACCTGGCAGGTTATAGTCCATAGGGCTGCAAACAGTAGGACATAACTAAAGTGACTTAGCACACACACATGTGATATATATGCAAATATAATAAATGCATAGATGTATGTCACTCTAAATATTCTTTAAGACCACTAAGACTAATCTCCTTGATTTCACCAAATAGCAAGTCTGTCCAGTAGACCTGGAAGCCTGTATCACCCATTATCATGGAAACTCCATTTATCCTATCTGTGTGGCCCTTTTTCTCTGTCAGTTGCCCCTGTCAGCTGTTGTAAGCTGCTCTCCAAAATTTGAATTTTTTCCTCATGACTTCAGGGAATCTTGGCTGTTAATCAGAAAAAAAAACTGTATTCTAAAATACTTTCTTTGAACATTTCCTTTGTCTTCTTAGTGGAAATGACACTAGGATTTCCCTCAGAACAATGTTCCCTTTGTAGTCCTTAAGTGATGACTGTTTTCTTTCACCTGTCTTACGTACTGCACGTCTTAGAAAGCTCCTCATCTTTATTTTCACAATGTTCTTCATCTCTATTCACTAAATTACCTCAGTTGTAAATTTCAGGACACCAAAATTTATCACTTACTATTGATTTTTACTTGTTGTCATAAACATGGGAATACAGGCTTCCTCGGTGGCTCAGCTGGTAAAGAACCTGCCTGCCAATGAAGGAGATGCAAGAGATGCGGGCTTGGTCCCTGGTTCAGGAAGATCCTTTGGAGAAGGAAATGGAAACCCACTCCAGTATTCTTGCCTGGAAAATTCCATTAACAGAGGAGACTGGCGGGCTACTGTCCATGGGGTCGCAAAGAGTCAGACACAATTAAGGCCGCAAACACACACACACTAGAATACTTAACCCTGAATAACTCTGGTTGTTCCTGGAGAGACCCTTGCCCCCCCTCCATTCCCTATAATATTGTCAGTCTTATCACTACTATCATCCAGGTCATTACCCATCATTTTTAGATTTTAGCACATGACTGTCATACAGTCTAAAATTAATAGTGCCTTAATGTTTGATTAGTTAAGAATATGTGTATAAAAACCATCTAATAAGTTTGCTACTCAGTTTTTTGACCTGAATCCAACCATGATCATATTCTTCACTCTGCTTCAGTTGTTCTTTCTCACAGACAGCCTTATTCTTTATTGCTAACATCTTTAACATTCACAAAATTTTCCTCGGCAGCAACAACTTTCTATCTTGTCTTTCCATTTTAGCTTCCTATCTTTTATCTTGACCCACCTGTAACCATTTATCAACCATGCCAACACTTCCCTCAATTATTTTAAATCATTATTCAAATGTCATCTTCTCAGTGAGCCTTTCCTTGGCTACCAAATAACAGCATGGCAACTGCCTTGAGCTCCACATCTTTCTTGTCAGTTTTATTTTAAGCCAGACATCAATGGTGGGTGTACTGTAAAACTGATACTTACATGTCACATCCCTCATGTGTATAGCTCCTTATAAATTCTTCTAATTTTGTATTTATGATTTTAAGTATTTCTTTAAAAATTGCCATCAAACTGTACATGAATTATAAATATAATATGTTAATTATAAATATAATATGTGTGAGTTTATATATATATATATATATATATATATAGAGAGAGAGAGAGAGAGAGGCATGTATGTATACAAAGATGGGGCTTCCATGGTGGCTCAGCTGTAAAGAGCCTGCCTGCCAATGCAGGAGATGCAAGAGATGTGGGTTCGATCCCTGTGTGGGAAAGATCCCCTAGAGAAGGAATGACAACCCACTCCAGTATTCTTGCCTGGAGAATCCCATGGACAGAGGAGCCTGGTGGCCCATGGTCCATAAGGCTCACCCATGTCAGACAGGACTGAAGCATCCGAGCACACATGCCTGCAAATACGAAGACACCAGAAAAGGTAGACCTTCTCTTCCTTATAACTTATTGACACCAGCTATATATATATATATATATATTGCATTCTTATTTGTTCACTTAAGTATTGCCTATTTTCCTTGAAGAGAATGTAAGATTCATGGTGGCAGGTATTTTGTCTTCTTTGGCCACTGTTATTTCCCCAGCCCCCAAAAGGGTAAATATAGCATGATAAATATTTGCTGAATTAGTTTTTTTCACCTGTTTGATTCTTGTTCACATCTGTTGTAAATGTTGTTGGCATTTTATGTATTAGCTGAAGACACAGCTACATCTCTGATAAACGAAGAAGGCAAAAAGGAGATAAATTCCAAGTTTCTAAATTGACAAAATAAGAAACTTGTCAGGTATAAGATAGAACATACATAGCTTATGAAGCAGATCTGTCAAGAATACAGAACTAAAAGATACAATTGCCTTAAAGAAAGGAGAAAATTATTTGTGCTTAAAAAATGCAAAGCAAAGTATATGTGGTAGAGTTGACTGCTCTCAGTGCAAAGGCAAAGTAGCAATCTGAGCATGGTTGCCTGGCAACGAAGCTGAGGAATCCATATAAGTGGAGAAAGTTCAAGACAGTTGCACAAGGGCAGAATTGTGCTTCATTCTGAGTCGGTTCTAATTAAACAAACTAGCACAATATAAAAATGTCATATACTTCCCCATAGTTCTTGAAGATAGTACATGTACATTATGAAAGTTTGCACAAAATGTGAGAATACAGATGTTGTTTTTTTAAGTTTCACTGCATGACATCATTAGGAGAATTCATGAAAAAATATGCAAATATGCATTTTCCTAAACTTGAAATGATTACAGTTGTTGAAGGATGCCAAATAGCATAAGAAAATAAGATTTTTCCAGAAACTATATCCCATTCCTTTAAAATCAAATGTTCCCTCAGTGGATTGATAAAGCAAAAGGTGATGTGCCTTGCTTTAACTTCAAAGGACAATCAAGAGTGAGTGTTAAGGCCCCAACCTAGGAGATATGTTTTTCATAAAGAGATAAATCAACCAGTGAGTAGAAGGAAAGAAAACTTAATGTGTTCACTGTAACACATTAATCTGCTAAAAAAGTCAATTTCTCTTTTGAAAAATTTTATTGAAGTAGAGTTGCTTTATAATGTTCTGTTATTTTCTCCTGTATAGCAAAGTGAATCAGTTGTATGTATACATATATACCCTCTTTTTTTTTTTTTTCCATCTATATGATGTGTTTTTCTCTTTCTGACTTTCTGTATGATAGTCTCTAGGTCCATCCATGTCTCTTCAAACGGCACAATTTCATTCCTTTTTATGGCTTTTAAAAGTCACTTCCCAAAAGATATAATAGTAGAAATCACTGAGGCAGAACAGAATATAGAAAAAGAATGAAAAACAAAATGAAGACAGCATAAGAGACCTCTGGGACAATATTAAAAACACTAACAGTTGCATTATGTGCATGTGAAGTGTGTTAGTCACTCAGTTATGTCTGACTAGTTGTGACCCCATGGACTGTAGCCCACCAGGCTCCTCTGTCTATGGAATTCTCCAGGCAAAAAGACTAGAGTGGGTAGCCATTCCTTTCTCCAGGGGATCTTCCCCACCCAGGGATCAAACCTGGGTCTCCTGCATTACAGGTAGATTCTTTACAATCTGACCCAGCAGAGAAGTGTCAGAAGAACAGACAGAGAAAGGGCCAGAAAAAATATTTGAAAAGATAATGGCTGAAAACTTCCCTAACATGGGAAAGGAAATAGTCAACAAGCCAGGAAATAATACAGAGTCCCAGCAGAATAAACTCAAAGAGGAACACACCTGAGACACATAGTAAAATCAAAGTGCAAAAATTTAAAGAAAATAAAATATAAAATCAAGAAGGAAAAATGACAAATAACATACGAGGAAACTATCATAAGGTCATCAGTTGATTTCTCAAACAGAAACTCGACAAGCCATAAGGGAAGGCCTGATGTATTTTAAGTGATGAAGGGAAGAACCTTACAACCAAGAATGCCTACCCAGCAAGACTCTTGTTCAGATCTGATGAAACATCAAAGGCTTTCGGATAAGCAAAAATAAGAGATTTAGCACCACCAAAACCAACTTTACAACAAATGCTAAGAAACTTCCGCTTGTAGGAACCAAAGAGAAGGTTACACAAAATAAACCCAAAACAATGAAGAAAAATGCAAATAGTATTATCGTTCAGTTCAGTTGCTCAGTCGTGTCCACTTTTTGTGACCCCAGGACTGCAGCACGCCAGGCTCCCTGCCATCACCTAACTCCCTGAGCTTACCCAAACTCATGTCCACGTGATCCCCAGCCACTTCACCCGGCCCCTCTCCTCCCACCTTCATATCTTTCCAGCATGGGTCTTTCTCAAGAAGATCAGCTCATTCGCCAGATCGATATAGGTGGCCGCACTAACGCTAGAAGTATCTTCCCAGCTTCAGACCATATCAGCACCTTCCAATGAACACCCAAGACGATCTGCCTTTTAGGGATGGACTGGTTGCGATCTCCTTCTGCGCAGTCCCATAGGCGAGTCCAAGAGTCTTCTCCAATACCACAGTTTCAAACATAATATCATTTTTCTTTGGCGCTCAAGCTTTACTATAGTCCAATCCTCACACTCCATACATGGACTACTGGCAAAACCATAGCTTTGACTAGACGGACCTTTTATTCATACATACAGATAATTACCTTGAATGTAAATGGATCAAATGCACCACCAAAAGGCTTAGACTGGCTGGGCAGATGGAAATTTGTATGTATGCACTTCCACATACCACCTCACTCTATTTAACCCCTCAAATTGCATGTAATTATTTTCTATGGTTAGGTGAATCATGTTTACATTATGGCTTGCAGCTGTAATTATCTTTTTTTTTTTTTCTGGCTACTGATTGTGATAACTGATAAACATCTTTTACAATTGTGATTATGTAGCTGTTATTTGTTTAATACCATTGTATCATGATTGGTCAACAGAAAATAACAGAATTCTATATTACTAAAGAAAGAAAGTGAAATCACTCAGTCGTGTCCGACTCTTTGTGACCCCATGGATGGCAGCCTACCAGGCTCCTCCATCCATGGGATTTCCAGGCAAGACTACTGGAGTGGGTTGCTATTTCCTTCTTCAGGGGATCTTCCCGACCCAGGGATTGAACCCAGGTCTCCCACATTGTAGGCAGACTCTTTACCATCTGAGCCACCAGGGAAGCTAAAACTACCATTTAATATCATTAAAACTGCCATTTAATAGAAAAGCCTGTAATTGCTTATTAAAATCCAGATGAATATGAGAATTTTCTTGTAACTTTTTGAAAAATGCAAATGCCCAGGTATTGCTTTTTTTTCCCCAAAGCTCTATGTGTGTTTCTACTGAACAGCCATGTTTAAAAACAACTGTACTATTTGATGACTTTCTACTTTCATTTAGTTTGTTTCAATTTTTCTATTTTCTACTCGGTGCTCCCATTTCATTTAGTTTATGTTTTCCAGTTTCTCCTCTTTTTTGTTGTTGTTCTTTCTGAAGTCTTTATCAAGAATAGAAGAAAAGCTTGTGTGTGTGTGTGTGTGTGTGTGTGTGTGTGTATACAAATAGTATGTATAATACATATATATATTTTATAAAGCTTATGACTTTTTTCCTAGCTAAAAACTGTATGACATTTTGATTCCATTTATTTGACTTAGTATGAATAGAATGCTAGATTTCTAATTTATAAGTACTCAAAACTCTAATATAGTTCCACGTATTTTGGCATCTAGTATTACTGCTAGAAGTTTAGAAAGTTTATTACTGTAATGATTTAAAAACAAAATTGAATGAGGCTTGAAGCTTTTAATCCAATTCTGAGAATATAAAGAAATACTATGATGTGAAAAAACAAACAAACAAACAAACAAACAAAACAAACAGGAAATTAACATGTGATGCTTTCAAATTGTGGTGCTGGAGAAAACTCTTGAGTCTCTTGGACTGCAAGGAGATCAAACCAGTCAATCCTAAAGGAAATCAACCCTGAATATTCATTGGAAGGACTGATGCAGAAGCTGAAGGTCCAATACTT
>NC_057398.1:62401034-62451282 GCF_019320065.1 Cervus canadensis | reverse complement strand
AACCCAAAACAATGAAGAAAATGCAAATGAAGAAATGCAATAGTATTATCAGTTTCAGTTCAGTTGCTCAGTGTGTCCAACTCTTTGTGACCATGGACTGCAGCACGCCAGGCCTCCTGTATACACTAACTCCTGGGCTTACCAACTATTCATTGAGTGTGAGCATCCAGCCATTCATCCTCTGTCGTCCCCTTCTCCTCCGCACCTTCAATCTTTCCCAGCACTGGGGTCTTTCAAAAGAGTCAGCTCTTCGCATCAGGTGGCCAAAAGTATTGGAGTTTCAGCTTCAACATCATCCTTCCAATGAACACCCAGACTGATCTCCTTTAGGATGGACTGGTTGATCTTCCTTGCAGCCCAAGGGACTCCCAAGAGTCTTCTCCAATACCAGCAGTTCCAAAAATATCAATTCTTTGGCGCTCAGCTTTCCTTATAGTCAACCACATCCATACATGACTACTGGCAAAACCATAGCTTTGACTAGACGGACCTTTTATTCATACATACAGATAATTACCTTGAATGTAAATGGATCAAATGCACCACCAAAAGGCTTAGACTGGCTGGGCAGATGGAAATTTGTATGTATGCACTTCCACATACCACCTCACTCTATTTAACCCCTCAAATTGCATGTAATTATTTTCTATGGTTAGGTGAATCATGTTTACATTATGGCTTGCAGCTGTAATTATCTTTTTTTTTTTTTCTGGCTACTGATTGTGATAACTGATAAACATCTTTTACAATTGTGATTATGTAGCTGTTATTTGTTTAATACCATTGTATCATGATTGGTCAACAGAAAATAACAGAATTCTATATTACTAAAGAAAGAAAGTGAAATCACTCAGTCGTGTCCGACTCTTTGTGACCCCATGGATGGCAGCCTACCAGGCTCCTCCATCCATGGGATTTCCAGGCAAGACTACTGGAGTGGGTTGCTATTTCCTTCTTCAGGGGATCTTCCCGACCCAGGGATTGAACCCAGGTCTCCCACATTGTAGGCAGACTCTTTACCATCTGAGCCACCAGGGAAGCTAAAACTACCATTTAATATCATTAAAACTGCCATTTAATAGAAAAGCCTGTAATTGCTTATTAAAATCCAGATGAATATGAGAATTTTCTTGTAACTTTTTGAAAAATGCAAATGCCCAGGTATTGCTTTTTTTTCCCCAAAGCTCTATGTGTGTTTCTACTGAACAGCCATGTTTAAAAACAACTGTACTATTTGATGACTTTCTACTTTCATTTAGTTTGTTTCAATTTTTCTATTTTCTACTCGGTGCTCCCATTTCATTTAGTTTATGTTTTCCAGTTTCTCCTCTTTTTTGTTGTTGTTCTTTCTGAAGTCTTTATCAAGAATAGAAGAAAAGCTTGTGTGTGTGTGTGTGTGTGTGTGTGTGTGTGTATACAAATAGTATGTATAATACATATATATATTTTATAAAGCTTATGACTTTTTTCCTAGCTAAAAACTGTATGACATTTTGATTCCATTTATTTGACTTAGTATGAATAGAATGCTAGATTTCTAATTTATAAGTACTCAAAACTCTAATATAGTTCCACGTATTTTGGCATCTAGTATTACTGCTAGAAGTTTAGAAAGTTTATTACTGTAATGATTTAAAAACAAAATTGAATGAGGCTTGAAGCTTTTAATCCAATTCTGAGAATATAAAGAAATACTATGATGTGAAAAAACAAACAAACAAACAAACAAACAAAACAAACAGGAAATTAACATGTGATGCTTTCAAATTGTGGTGCTGGAGAAAACTCTTGAGTCTCTTGGACTGCAAGGAGATCAAACCAGTCAATCCTAAAGGAAATCAACCCTGAATATTCATTGGAAGGACTGATGCAGAAGCTGAAGGTCCAATACTTTGGCCATCTGATTCAAAGAGCTGGTTTATTGGAAAAGACCCTGATGCTGGGAAAGATTTTAGGCAATAAAAGAAGAGGGCAGCAGAGGAGGAGATAGCTAGATAGCATCATGGCTCAGTGAACATGAATTTGAGCAAACTCCAGGAGATAGTAGAGGCCAGGAGAGCCTGGAGTGCTGCAGTCCATGGAGTCGCAAGAGTCAGACAAGACTTACCTGCTGAGCAACAACAACCACACAGTATTATTAACTGAAGTACAGATTTTGTTCAAATTTCAAAAAATTCTATGCTAGTGTTCATTATTAGGTTTCATACCTTATTCAAGATTCCACGTTGTATTTAGTTGCATGGATTACCTTCAGCTTCATTCAACAAATTCTGATAAATTCTCTTTTCATTTTTATTCTGTTAAAGATATTTTATAATTTTCCTTTTTAGGACTTCTTAGATACATCCATCTTTTAAAAGTGGACTTTTAATTTCCAAATACATGAGGTTTTAAAAAATATCTTTATACGAATTTCTTATTTAAATGCTTTCTTCTCAACAATCGCCCTCTTGTTTTTTCAGTCTTCTAACTTTACTGAGGTTTTCAATGGCTAAGTCAAAGATCTCTCTTAGTAAATGTCACATTGCACTTGAAAACATGTGGGTTATTTTCAAATATCTTTGATCCTGAATTCTAACATAATTCCACAGTGGTAAGAGAACAAACTTTGTGTGATTTCAAAGCTTTTAGACAATGACATTTTTGCACCTTGTTTTATGTCCCTGAATACATCCCAGTGTCACCTAGCTTATAATCTATGAGAATTTGAATTGAATTTGTATCCTACTGTTGTGTGAAAATTGTATAAATCTTAACTATGTTGAACTGGTTCATAGTGCTTTCCAGGTTTGCTACATCCTTCTATTTTCTGTATATTCATTCTATTGATTTTTGAAAGTTTGATATTGAAACTCCAACTAAAAATTTTAATTTATCTACTTAAAAATTATTTCAATATATAGTGGAGCTACATGTGACTTTGTTCTGTATTTTCCAAGTCTCCTATAAATGAATTATCATACTTTTATTATTTAAAAAATAAAAAAGGAAAAGAAGAAAAAAAATCACTTCCCTAGTTCATTTTATTTTTCTGTTTATGTAAATCATAGGATAGTGATTTCAAATAATTTACCAATTTAGAAGAATCTGAGTTGGGTCAGAGCTTTTATTAGCCATTACAATATAGGAACTTTTTGGACATGTATAAATGCAAGGGATTATGGAATTTAGGTTAAGAGAACAGGAACAAAATTTGGATATGAAGTGATGTAAAGAACACAAATAAATGCCCAACATAAATGTGTACAAAAGGATATGCTGAAAAACATGGCTGAAAATTCCCATATAATGCAAATTAGAGAACAAAGAAAGGTTGTCATGAACAATGTAGTCTA
Organism: Cervus canadensis; assembly: GCF_019320065.1. Taxonomy (NCBI): domain Eukaryota; kingdom Metazoa; phylum Chordata; class Mammalia; order Artiodactyla; family Cervidae; genus Cervus; species Cervus canadensis. The sequence continues at coordinate 62,447,947 of NC_057398.1, read as the reverse complement.
CAGAGTTCGGATGTGATACAACAGAGAGAAACTATTGAGGATGTTTGAACAAGGATGTTAAATGGTGAAATCTGTGCTTCAAAAAGATACGCCTGTCAGATGGACAAATACTAACCTTGAAATCAGAGCATGTAAAGGCAAAGAGATCAGTTAGGGAACCAGAGTAAGGCTCCATAAGAATAATGAAGTTCAGGGCGAGAAAGAGGGAAATGGGAATAAAGATAATTTATCTCCATGGGACTTAGTACCAGTTCCCCCTTGTTTCGTCACCCTGGGATGACTTTACATGGCTAGCTCCTTTTGGACATCCCTGTTTTAGCTCAAATGGCATCTTGAAAAGAACTTTCCTTACAAATCCCTTTTACAACTTTCATTTCATGGTCTTGTTTGATTGATTTTGTGCTTTTTTTTCTTTTTTATAGAAATCCCCTTGCTTATTTGGTTTTCATTTACTTACCAGCTTTCTCCCCTGAAATGACTTGCTTGAACCTAAAACAGCAAGGAATCAGGGTACTCTTTTCATTTGTTCACCCATGAGCCAGCGGATTGAAGAGTCTTTGGGGGCATTCTAAGCACTCAGCAAATGTATGCTAAGAAATAAATGAAAGAACAAATTGACAGCACTCAGTAAATAATTATTATATAAATTGAGGAAATCACTGGGATGACTAAAGTCTCTTGAGCTCATGGTGTTTAGATGATGACAGACCAGTTTTCGATTCAATGAAAAAATAATTGTTACTGCAAGGTTGAAAGGGGGCACTTTTGAATGTTTGTTTTATTGATGTGGTTATTGCTATTTTTTATATTAAATTGAAGTTGTAGGTTTTCAAATTAATTTTGTAAAACCTTTGGAATGTATAGCATAATTACATCTGTGATTGCCTCTGATTCTCAAAATCACAATCTCTTCAACCTATCTAAATGCTTAACTTGTTCTAAGACCCAGTGTCCTTACCAATAAAATAAGAATATTTTAAAGTATTTAGTATCTCAGTTTTTATAGTACTAAATGAACAAATTTGTGCAAAGCTGTAACTGCAGTGATTAGAACATATTTATTTCTGATTAAAAACTACCTATCATTACAAAACAAAACAAAACAAAATGAAAAATCCCCTGTGAGTCATTGTGCAGTGGTTGAAAGCCTGGACTCAGGAGTGGCACAATCTGCTTAAGAGTTTGTTCTGTTACCACTAACATTTTCTGGTCTTGCTTTTCTTGTTCAGATTTCTTCTTAGGCAACATAGCATGGGCTCTGGAGACAAACTGCCTGGTTCTGCCACTTATCTACTTGTGCTTTGAAGGAGTTCGCTCGCCCAACTTGCTAATCTTTAAAACACATGTAATGACTGTGCTACTTAACAGGGTGGTTATGAAGAAAATGTCAATTCAATTTACTTAAAGGAATTTTCATAAAATAGACTATCACTCATAAAAGATCAAACATCAATCTTTAGGATGGTTTTATCTTACTTAAGAAATACATTATAGAGCTTCCCCAGTGGCTCAGCGGTAAAGAATCAGCTTGCCAATACAGAAGACATGGGTTTTCTCCCTGATTCAGGAAGATTCCACGTGCTATGAAGCAAATAAGCTCATGTGCCACAACTATTGCGACAGGGCTCTAGAGCCTGGGAGCTGCTACTAATGAGTCCACGCACTGCAATCACTGAAGACTATGTGCCCTAAAGTCTGTGCTCCACAACAAGAGAAGCCACCACAATGAGAAGCCTGCTCACTGCACCTAGAGAAAAGCCGGAACAGCAACAAAGACCTAGCACTGCCAAAGATATATAAATAATAATAAAAAAAAGTAAAAAAAAAAAAACACATTGTATATCATCAAATGTTCAGTTACATTTTTCCCTATAGGTTTTTCTCTGCTGTTTACTTGGCTATCCTATCAACATCACACACTTAAGTTACAGCTCTAGAGTAAGACTTCTGACCTCATACATATCATTGGTGCGACCTTAGAACAGTGTCTTCCAGAATGAGGTTTCCAGTTCAGCAGCATCCGCATCACTTTGGAACTTGTAAGAAATTGGAATTTTCAAGACTTTCTCTACCTACTGAATCAGAAAGTCTTGCGATGAGGCCCAGCAATTTACATTTTCAACATATTTCCTGGTGACTCTAATGCATGTTCAAGTTTGAGAAGGATTTTATTAGAATTCTACAAGCATGTAATCAGGAAAAGCTGAGTGAGAATCTCTAAGTGTCATAGATTTTATGGCTTTAACAGGTGAGAAAATTTACAAAGAAAAGTATTTCCAGCAAGGATGAAAAGTTTTTGTAAAGAGAAGATTTAAAATCTCTAAAGATCTAAAGACATACAAATTCAATTAAATGATATAGTACACAGAGTCAGCAGAAGAGAAAACATAATACGTATACGACAAAAGCATTAATATTTTTGATCAAGGCATCTGTGAAAATATGGAACTTTGTGTGCATGTAATATTTATGAGCTCTGGGGTGTCTTAAATTGGGTTTTCTTGAAAACAAAGACTGAGACAAAATCTTAGGGAATAATACCTTCATGTGGAAACAGAAGTAAGAGAAAAGAGGAGTAAGACAGGGAAAGAGAAATTACAAAGAAATGCTGATTGGTCAGACTTGCCATCTGAAGTTATATGAAATTATTGTCTCCTACCAGCCCATTGGCATTTGAAAGGGAGAAGAATTTGCCCTCAGACTTCTGCCAATCACTCTGTTTAGCCTTGCTCTCAGTAATAGTTACTTGAAACACCACTGATCTGTTGCATCACACGAAACAAGAGGCAGAACAGCCTCATGGTGACCTAAATTTCTTGCCAAGGTAGTATGAACTAAGCCCAATAGGAAGCTAGGAAGCCAGGGAGACCAGTTAATGTAGTTCATAAAGTGTCCCCAACCCTACCCAGGAAATAGTCAAAGTGAAAGATGGTGGAGAGTATATTTGGAGGAACAAAGGAATAATATCCAGTAGATTCCAAAAACTATGATAGTTTTCCATATGTGTTCCAGTACTATTGGATATGTTTGGGATCTGTCATAGAACCAATCCAGCAAAAGTCTTACCTTAGTAGAATTTCCCCAATAGATTTTTTTTTTAAATTTTTTTTGAAATGGATGACTGTTTGGTGATCTTGGGCAAATCAGGTTATCTGTTTAGACCTCTGTTGCTTTATATGTAAAATGGAGATAGCAATATCTGCTACTTCAAAGGGTGCTTGTAGTAGCAAAATAAGATTAAGCTCTTAGCAAGTATCTGATAAAAGTACACATTTATTATATGTTAGGTGTTAAAATTGCTGATAATTTAAGATGAATATTTTTAAGGTATAGAGGGGGAAAAAGAAGTGGATACATTTGCTGACAATAGATCAAGATACTGAAATGTCTTGCTAAGGATCTATGATTTTTTGATGTATACTATCAGTACTTAGTAAATATCTAAGCAGTATTTAAACTTAAATTATATCACCAATTAGACGTTAGCACAAAGAATTATTTAGCAATTAATTTAATTTTGGAAATTATTCAGAATAGGGAGAAATTTTAGCTTGTCACAGTGGTAATTTCAACATGATGAAATTAGCATTGTGCCAGTGTAAGCCAAAAGGTACTAGAACATGAAGGTATGAGACCTCAGGCTGATGCAGTAAGTTAGAAATACCTGCAAGACATAAAGAGTTTTCAGTGGGAGAGAAACAGTTTCAGGTTCTACCAATCTGAAACCTGTTCTCATCTCACCATAATTCAGACCAGAAAATAAATTCATATCCACTTTCACAACACATCTCAGAGCATGAAGTATAATGAAAGATGTCCTAAAGGGAAGTTCACAGAGTAAAGCTATTCTTATATAAATACAAAAAGCAACCATTCTGCAAAATACAGGGAGAACATCTCAGCTTCTAGGGGCTTCCCAGGTTGCTCAGTGGTACAGAATCTGCTTGCCAATGAAGGAGACACAGGAGATGCAATTTGATCCCTGGGTCAGGAAGATCCCCTGGAGGAGGAAATGGCAACCCACTTCAATATTCTTGCCTGAGAAATCAAACAGAGGAGCCTGATGGTCTATACTCATGGAGTCACAAAAAGTGAGACATGACATAGTGACTAAATATAGATTTCAGCTTTATGTGAGTTAGTGCAAGGGTTACTTGAAATTAAAATATTGAATACTCCAGAAATGCTGCAAATGAAGACTCTGCCTTTAAAGTGTAAATTTTGAGATCTTTCAGAGGAAGAGACTGAGTATTTTCTGTAATTGATGTAATATGAATCGACTATTACAAAAATGAGGACAGTTAAAGAAGACAGACAGATAAAATTAAACCAAGAGAATGAAACAAAAATTGCAAGAATATTTTTGCTATAGGTTTCACCAATGCATTAGTGAAGAAATGCTGGTAATAAAAGCTGATGGGAGAATAGAGCAAGTCTCTGCTTCTTATACTTGCCTGAGGTCCTTGCTTTACCCTGGGATATGTGATGTCCAAAATGGTGCATGGGTGCAGTTCAGGAAAGTCAAACATTGATTGAAATCTATTGATGCATAACTTGGCACTTCCCAGATGGCACAAGAATCCACCTGCCAATGTTGGGGACACAAGAGACAGAGATGAGATGCTAAGCTAGTTCAATCCCAGGGTTAAGAAGATACCCAAGAAGAGGAAATGACAACCCACTCCAGTATTCTTTCCTGGAAAATCCCATGAATAGAGGATTTCGGTGGGCTACAGTCAGAAGGGTCACAGGAGTTGAACACGACTGAGTGAGTGAGTGTGCACATTGATGTATAACACTGTAAGGAAAATTAAAAATATCTTCCTTTAGATACTCAAAGCAGTCTTTGGCCTCTTCAAATTATCAATAACTGTTATATAATAATTATCTGTAGCTATAAGTTTCAAAGGTAATATAAAATCCAAAGTTTACTTCTAATAAGTATGCAAGTTTTCATGAACTTAAAATCATAAGAAATTTAGATGGCAAAAATTATTAATCTAGCTTGTTTAAAAGACACAATAAGTAAATAAAGCTTCTAAAGTTGTCTATAATATCTCAAAAACAAAAATTTCAATGAATTATAAGATTTACAGAAACAAGGTATATGTCAATGATGTGATCTTTTCATACCTATAACAAATGAGTGAATTGTGTCTGAGAGTTGTATTGAGACAAAGGGAAAAAAATTCCGGAAAAACAGAGTCCAAGGCAATGTCCTGTGATAAAAATTATACATATTTTGAATAGAGTCACTGAATGTGTCAGCAGTTCAGATTTGTTGTGACCATTAGAAGCAACCAGACAAAAATATCTGTATATCAGAAAAATGTTAGCATGGTAACATATTTATTTTTCTATTGATACAAGAAAGAGTCTATGAAGAAAATGTTGCAGAAGAACATCTTGCCCTCTGCTCCTCAGTCCCTGGTGGACTGACTGGGTGGGCCATGAGAGGCCAGCACGTCGGGAATGCACGTGCTGCATGGCACCATGTCAGCCAATGTGTGACTCAAGAAGCTGAAGCAGCTGCTCCTGGATGGCCCTGGTGCAATGGGAGTGCCCTGAGCATGAAGACACTGCTTGACGTGCTCATCTGCCTGTACCCTGAGTGCAGCCACTCAGCCCTGTGCACTGACAAGAATGTGGCCAAGGTCCTCGAGTGGGATGGTGAAGTAGAAGGATCTGAGCTCATCTTCTCCTGAGAGGACTCCAAAATTACAACTCTCTGCTGAACAACCATGGACAGGAGAATGCTGGATCCCACCAAAAAAAAAAAAAAAAAGATACTCCACATCCAAGGGCAAAGGAGAAGCCCCAACACAATGGTACGAGAGGCAAAATCATGTTTAGAAACAAACCCCATACCTGCCAGAGACACTCGGAGGACTCAAACAAAGCCTTGGGCACACTAGGACTCATGGAGGCCAGTGGGACTTGATTATAGAACCTCCACAGGACTGGGGAAACAGACTCTTGGAGGGCACAAACAAAACTGTGTGTGTACTGGGACCCAGGAGAAAGGAGCAGTGTCCCCACAAGACACTGAGCCAGACTTGCCCTGAGTGTCCTGGAGTCTCAGGCCAACAATTTTGGTGTGGGCCAACAGTATTGGCCTCAGGCCAAACAGGGAGGGAACACAGCTACAGCCATTAACAGAAAATTGGATTAAAGATTTACTGAGCATGGCCCCGCCCATCAGAACAAGACCCAGTTTCTCCCACAATCAGTCTCTCCCATCAGGAAGCTTCCATAAGCTTCTTATCCTTATTCATCAGAGGATCAGTTCAGTTCAGTTGCTCAGTCGTGTCCGACTCTTTGTGACCCCATGGATCACAGCACCCCAGGCCTCCCTGTCCATCACCAACTCCCAGAGTTTACTCAAACTGATGTCCATCGAGTCGGTGATGCCATCCAGCCATCTCATCCTCTGCCGTCCCCTTCTCCTCCTGCCCCCAATCCTTCCCAGCATGGGGGTCTTTTCCAGTGAGTCAACTCTTCGCATGAGGTGGCCAAAGTATTGGCATTTCAGCTTCAGCATCAGTCCTTCCAATGAACACCCAGGACTGATCTCCTATAGGATGTACTGGTTGGATCTCCTTGCAGTCCAAGGGACTCTCAAGAGTCTTCTCCAACACCACCGTTCAAAAGCATCAATTTTTCGGTGCTCAGCTTTCTTCACAGTCCAACTCTCACATCCATACGTGACCACTGGAAAAACCATAGCCTTGACCAGATGGACATTAGTTGACAAAGTAATGTCTCTGTTTTTAATATGCTATCTAGGTTGGTCATAACTTTCCTTCCAAGGAGTAAGTGTCTTTTAATTTCATGGCTGCAGTCACCATCTGCAGTGGTTTTGGAGCCCCCCAAAAAAAGTCTGACACCGCTTCCACTGTTTCCCCACCTACTTCCCATGAAGTGATGGGACCAGATGCCATGATCTTAGTTTTCTGAATGTTGAGCTTTAAGCCAACTTTTTCACTCCCCTCTTTCACTTTCAAGTGGCTTTTTAGTTCCTCTTCACTTTCTGCCATAAGGGTGGTGTCATCTGCATATCTGAGATTATTGATATTTCTCCCAGCAATCTTGAGTCCAGCTTGTGCTTCTTCCAGCCCAGCGTTTCTCATGATGTACTCTGCATAGAAGTTCAATAAGCAGGGTGACAATATACAGCCTTGATGTACTCCTTTTCCTATTTGGAACCAGTCTGTTGTTCCATGTCCAGTTCTAACTGTTGCTTCCTGACCTGCATTTAGGTTTCTCAAGAGGTGGGTCAGGTGGTCTGGTATTCCCATCTTTTTCAGAATTTTCCACAGTTAATTCTGAGCCACACAGTCAAAGGCTTTGGCATAGTCAACAAAGCAGAAATAGATGTTTTTCTGGAACTCTCATGCTTTTACAATGATCCAACAGATGTTGGCAATTTGACCTCTGGTTCCTCTGCCTTTTCTAAGACCAACTTAAATATCTGGAAGTTCACGGTTCATGTATTGTTGAAGCCTGGCTTGGAGAATTTTGAGCATTACTTTACTAGCGTGTGAGATGAGTGCAATTGTGTGGTAGTTTGAGCATTCTTTGGCATTGCCTTTCTTAGGGATTGGAATGAAAACTGACCTTTTCCAGTCCTGTGGCCACCGCTGAGTTTTCCAAATTTGTTGGCATATTGAGTGCAGCACTTTCACAGCATCATCTTTCAGGATTTTAAATAGCTCAACTGGAATTCCATCACATCCACTAGCTTTGTTCGTAGTGATGCTTTCTAAGGCCCACTTGACTTCACATTCCAGGATGTCTGGCTCCAGGTGAGTGATCACCCCATCATGATTATTTGGGTCGTGAAGATATTTTTTGTACAGTTCTTCTATGTATGCTTGCCACCTCTTCTTAATATCTTCTGTTTCTGTTAGGTCCATACCATTTCTGTCCTTTATCGAACCCATCTTTGCATGAAATATTCCATTGGTATCTCTAATTTTCTTGAAGAGATCTCTAGTCTTTCCCATTCTATTGTTTTCCTCTATTTCTTTGCATTGATTGCCGAGCAAGGCTTTCTTATCTCTCCTGGCTGTTCTTTGGAACTTTGCATTCAAATGGGAATATCTTTCCATTTCTCCTTTGCTTTTTGCTTCTCTTCTTTTCACAGCTATTTGTAAGCCCTCCTCAGACTACCATTTTGCCTTTTTGCATTTCTTTTCCATGTGGATGGTCTTGATCCCTGTCTCCTGTACAATGTGAGGACAGACAGAATGAAAACAACAATCACATAAAACTAATCAAACTGATCACATGGACCATAGCCTTGTCCATGTCAATGAAACAATGAGCCATTCCATGTAGGGCCACCCATGATGGACAGGTCATGGTGGAAATTTCTGACAAACCATGGTCCACTGGAGAAGGGAACGGCAACCCACTTCATTATTCTTGCCTGAAATCCCATGAAAAGTATGAAAAGGGAAAATGATATGATACTGAATGTTGAACTTCCCAGGTTGCCAGGTGCCCAATATGCTACTGGAGAAGAATGGAGAAATAACTCCATAAAGAATAAAGTGACAGAACCAAAGTGAAAGAAACACCCAGTTGAGGATGTGCCTGGTGATGGAAGTAAAACTCGATGCTGCAAAGAACAATATTGTATAGGAACCTAGAATGTTAGATCCATGAATCAAGGTAAATTGGAAGTGGTCAAATAGGATATGGCAAGAGTGAACATTTTAGGAATCAGTGAACTAAAATGGACTTGAATGGGGGGATTCAATTCAGATGACCATTACACCTACTCTTGGGCAACAAGGAGATCCAATCAGTCCATCCTAAGGAAGCCAATCCTGAATATTCATTGGAAGGACTGATGCTGAAACTGAAACTCTAACACTTTGGCCACCTGATGGGAAGAACTGACTCATTTGAAAAGACCCTGATGCTGGGAAAGATTGACTGCAGGAAGAGAAGGAGCGACAGAGGATGAGATGGTTAAATGGCATCACTGACTCAATGGACATGAGTTTGAGTAAACTGTGGGAGTTGGTGATGGACAAGGAGGCCTGGCGTGCTGCTGTTCATGGGGTCTCGAAGAGTCAGACATGATTGAGTGACTGAACTGAACTGAACTGTGGTCAAGAATCCCTTGGAAGAAATGGAGTAGCCTTCAGAGTCAACAAAAAAGTCCAAAACACAGTACTTGGGTGCAATCTCAAAAGTGACAGAATGATCTGTGCTCATTTCCAAGGCAAACCATTCAATATTACAGTGATCCAAGTCTATGCCCCAACCACTAATGTTATAGAGGTTGAAGTTGAATGGTTCTTTGATGACTTATAAGACCTTCTACTTCTAACACCGAAAAAGAAAAAAAGATGTCATTTTCACTATAGGGGACTGGAATGCAAAAGCAGGAATTTAAGAGATACCTGGAGTAACAGGCAAGTTTGGCCTTGGAGTACAAAATGAAGCAGGGCAAAGGCTAACAGAGTTTTGCCAAGAGAATGCAGTGGTCTTAGCAAACACCCTCTTCCAACAACAGACAACTCTACACATGGACATCACCAGATGGTCAATACCGAAATAAGATTGATTATATTCTTTGCAGCCAAAGATGGAGAAGCCCTACACTGTCAGCAAAAACAAGACCAGGAGCTAACTGTGGCTTTAATCATGATATACTTATTGCAAAATTCAGACTTACATTGAAGAAAGTAGGGAAAACCACTAGATAATTCAGGTATGACCTAAATCAAATCCCTTACAATTATACAGTGGAACTGACAAATAGATTCAAGGGGTTAGATCTGCTAGACTGAGTGCCTGAAGAACTATGGATAGAGGTTCATGACATTGTACAGGAGGCAGTGATCAAGACGATCCCCAAGAAAAAGAAAAGCAAGAAGGCTAAATGGTTGTCTAAGGAGGCCTTCCAAATAGCCGAGAAAAGAAGAGACACTAAAGACAAAGGAGAAAAGGAAAGATATACCCATCTGAATGCAGACTTCCAAAGAATAGCAAGGAGAGATAAGAAAGCCTTCCTCAGTAATCAATGCAAAGAAATAGAGGAAAAGAATAGAATGGGAAAGACTAGGGATCTCTTCAAGAAAGAGAGATACCAAGGGAATATTTCATGCAAAGATGGGCATAATAAAGGACAGAAATGGTGTGGATCTAACAGAAGCAGAAGATGTTAAGAAGAGGTGGCAAGAATAAACAGAAGAAATATACAAAAAAGATGCTAATGACCCAGATAACCACGATTGTGTGATCACTCACCTAGAACTAGATATCCTGGAATGCGAAGTCAGGTGGGTCTCAGGAAGCATCACTACAAACAAAGCTAGTGGGGATGACGGGATTCCAACTGAGTTATTTTAAGTAATAAAAGATTGTGCTGTGAAAGTGTTGCACTCAATAAGCAAGCAAATTTGGAAAACACAGCAGTGCCCACAGGACTGGAAAAGGTCAGTTTTCTTTCCAGTTCCAAAGAAAAACAATGCCAAAGAATGTTTAAACTACTGAACAATTGCATTCATCTCACACATTAGCAAAATAATGCTCAAAATTATCCAAGCCAGGCTTCAACAATACGTGAACCAATAACTTCCAGATGTTCAAGTTGGATTTAGAAAAGGCAGAGGAACCAGCGATCAAATTGCCAACATCGTTGGATCATAAAAAAGCATGAGAGTTCCAGAAAACATCTAATTCTGCTTTATTGACTACACCAAAACCTTTGACTTTGTGGATCAGAACAAACTGTGGAAAATTCTGAAAGTGATAGGAATACCAGACCACCTGACCTGCCTCCTAAGTAATCTGTATGCAGGCCAAGAAGCAACAGTTAGAACTGGACATGGGGCAATGGACTGATTCCAAATTGGGAAAGGACTAATTGAAGGCTGTATATTGTCACCCTGCTTATTTAACTCATATGCAGAGTACATCATGCAAAATGCCAGGCTGGATGAAGCACAAGCTGGAAACTAGATTGCTTGGAGAAATATCAATAACCTCCGATATTCAGATGACACCACCCTTATGGCAGAAAGTACAGAGGAACTGAATAGCCTGTTAATGAAAGTGAAAGAGGAGAATGAAAAAACTGGCTTAAAACTCAACATTCAATAAGGTGATGGTATCCAGTCCCATCACATCATCCAAATAGATGGGGAAACAATGGAAACAGTGACAGACTTTATTTTCTTGGGCTCCAAAATCACTGCAGATGGTGACTGCAAGTGATGAAATTAAAAGATGCTTGTTCATTGAAAGAAAAGCTATGACCAACCTAGACAAATATTAAAAAGCAGGTGAAGGTCCAACCAATCAAAGCTATGGTTTTTCCAGTAGTCATACATGGATGTGAGAGTTGGACCATTAAGAAAGCTGAGTGCCAAAGAACTGATGCTTTTGAACTGTGGTATTGGAAAAGACTCTGAGAGTCCTTTGGACTGCAAGGAGATCAAACTATTCAATTCTGAAGGAAATCAGTCATGATTATTCATTGGAAGGACTGATGCTGAAGCTGAATCTCCAATACTCTGGCCACCTGATGTGAAGAGCTGACTTATTGGAAAGGACCCTGATGATGAGAAAGATTGAAGGCAGGAGGAGAAGGGGATGACAGAGGATGAGATGGCTGGAGGCATCACCGACTCGATGGACATGAATTTGAGTAAGCTCCAGGAGTTAGCGATGGACAGGGAAGCTTGGTGTGCTGCAGTCCATGGGGTTGCAAAGAGTCAGACATGACTGATCGACTGAACTGAACTTGAGAACCTCAAAGAAAGAAAACAGCAGATCTGTCCTTTGGCATTGATAGCAACCAACTTGTTTTTCTCATGATATAAACACAGTGATATATTTACTAGTGTATGCAAAAAGTATAGTGAATATGCATATCATATTATTTTGGCTTATCAATTTAGCATGTAACTGAAATAAATAGAATTCAATTAGGAAAACAAATGATTTATTAGTACACATATTCTCCCTGGAAGGAGGATGATAGCTGCCTTAAATGAAACTTGGAATCCAGGCTTAAACAGCCAGAAAAATTTCCCTAAGCTTTTCTTTTTGTGATGCTTTGAAAAGACCCCATGCTTCTTATTCCTCTTCTCTGTCAAAGTACTGAATCAATTGTGAATAAATGGTCAACATTATTACAGATGATGCCAGATTGAAAGATATGGCTTAGATACCTCAGCCATGCTGATTTTTTAAAATTAGTTTATTTATTTTGGGCTGTAGTGAGTCTTCATTGCTGCGTGAGTATTTTCCTAGTTGCAGCAAGCTGAGGCTACCCTCTAACTGCGGTGCACGGGCTTCTCTTGTTGTGGAACACAGGCTCTAGGGCAGTTGGGCTTCAGTAGTTTTGCTCCTGGGCTCTAGAGCACAGACTCACTAGTTGTGGTGTATCGGCTTATTTGCTCCAAGGCATGGGAATTTTTCCAGATTATGGATCGAACTCCTGTCTCCTGAATTAGCAGGCGAATTCTTTACCGCTGAGCCACTAGGGAAAACCCATGTTGACTTTCAAAGTGAAACTCTGATTTAGACAGACTTACCAAGAAATCACAGGCAATGATGGTAAATTATTTTCTTTGCGGAGAAGATCATAGCCTTTGCAAGCTACTCCATTCCAAAAGGAAGTGGCGGAGCTGAACTGAATAAGTCCAAAGTTTTCTCCAAATATATAAGTAGATAAACCACTTCGTTTGCTTGTGTAAGAGGGCAGAAAGGTCACTGAGTTACTTTAATTGAATTTCTTCCCAAATGAAAAGAAACATGACTTGGGGAGAAGTGGTTCTCACACATTCTACTTCTCTTTACATCTGTTTATATCTAAACGTCATCCTCGTTCTCTCTCAGTGCTGATCAGGATGTCAAGAGGGAAGCGTGATGATTGCTGGGGTTCTACTCACAATCTCAAAACCCAGTGTCAGAAAATAAAAAACAAAAACAAAATAAAATGCAAATAAAAAATCTACCTCTTCCAGTTCCAAATCAAACATTTCTATTGAAATAGTTTGATTGGCTTAACTTGGGTCATATATTTATCTTTTGGAAAGTCACTGGACCCAGCTGAAGAAGGCAATTATTGGCTTGAACTGGACTTCATGTTTACCCCTGAGAACTGGGAAACAATTATAAAAAGGAGAGACAGGAAGTAGCAGGGCTGAGTTCACATTGTAGTGGTTTTTAAAACTTTTAAAAACATGTCTTTAGTTTACCTTTCATCCATTAGCAAATATTTATTGAACTCCTAGAGTGTGATAAATGCAATCTAAGATTTATTTGCACTTCATCCTAACACTAGATGCCAAAATGATCTGGAGCTCAGTCTTTCCTAATAGACCTGCCCTGCTCTACATCTATAGTCATTCAGCACCTTCCACCTGTGAGCACATTTCAGAGTATTTATGAAATTGAAATAAATTGAATCAAGCTAACATTGACCTTTAAATTCCTTTCCATCTCAGATTCTATAATTCTTCAAATGTAAAAAACAAGTCATGCAGAGAAAGACAAATATTACACAAATATAATACATGGCTCGTAGGTGGAATCTAGAAAACAATAAAAATGAATCCATATACAAAGCAGAAACTGACTCACAGATATAGAAACAAACTAATAGTTACCAAAAGGGAAAAGTATGTGGGGAGGATAAATTAGGAGAAGGGGATTAACAGATACAAACAACTACACATAAAATAGATAAGCAATAGGATTTACTGTAAAACACAAGAAACTATATTCAATATCTTATAATAACTATAATATAAAATAACCTGAAAAAAATATATGTATAAAAACTGAATCACTCTGCTGTGCCCCCAAAACTAACACAATGGAGTAATTCCCCTACATACAAACTTTCAAGTTGAGAACTTTCAGAGATTACAAACGTGTGTTCACATGTTCAATAAGTAAGTTAGCTCACGTCTGGTGTATTGTCTCATCCGTGCATTCTCTACAAATGATATGCTTTTGTGTACTTTACTGTGCAGTACTGTGTAGAGTACAGTAGTAGTTTGTTTCAAGCTCAGGATAGCATGAAAGAAGAAAGCATAAAAGCATCAGTGAGGTAGCTGATATAATACTGTACTTTTCAAGGTAGTGTACTATAAGATTTTAAATGTTTTCCTTATTTTCCATGTTTGTTTGTTCTGCATTATTTGTGTGAAAAGTACTATACACCTATTACAGTACAGTACTATATAGCGGATTGTTTTATTTGTGTGGAGAAGACTCTTGAGAGTCCCTTGGACAGCAAGGAGATCTAACCAGTCCATCCTGAAGGAAATAAGTTATGAATATTCATTGAAAGGACTGATGCTGAAGCTCCAGTACTTTGGCCACCTGATGCGAAGAACTGACTCATTTGAAAAGACCCTGATGCTGGGAAAGATTGAAGGCGGGAGGAGAAGGGGACAACAGAGGATGAGATGTTTGGATGTCATCACCAACTCAATGGACATGAGTTCGAGCAAGCTCTGGGAATTGGTGATGGACAGGGAGGCCTCTGTGCTGCAGTCCATGGGGTCTCAAAGAGTGGGACATGACTGAGCGACTGAACTGAACTGAGCTGAGGCTTTGTTGGGCTTACTTACAAGTTGGACTTACAAAGGTGCTCTTGGAATGGAACTCGTTCGTATGTATGGGACTTACTGTATTATAAATCTGGTCACTTAATCTGCTTTCCCTTTCCCATTGACAGGACCTGTGCCCAGCTAGGTTATTCTCTCTTGGCCCTGAGCAGTGCTGGGAGGCAGGGACAGGATGATGCAGATGAGATGAAGCTGTTCTTTCTTCCTTTTTTGTGCATTATTTTCAGGTTCTTTGTTCCACCAATTTTTATTTTATTTTTTGTATTTTTTCTTTTAACTTAATTAATTTATTTTAATTGGAGGCTAATTACTTTATTTATTTTTATTATTCCAACATTTTTTTCCCATTTATTTTTATTAGCTGGAGGCTAATTACTTTAAAATATTGTAGTGCTTTTTGTCATACATTGACATGAATCAGCCATGGATTTACATGTATTCCCCATCCCAATCCCCCCTCCCACCTCCCTCTCTACCCGATCCCTCTGGGTCTTCCCAGCGCACCAGGCCCGAGCACTTGTCTCATGCATCCAAGCTGGGCTGGTGAACTGTTTCACACTAGATAATATACATGTTTCAATGCTGTTCTCTTGAAACATCCCACCCTCGCCTTCTCCCACAGAGTCCAAAAGTGTGTTCTGTACATCTGTGTCTCTTTTTCTGTTTTGCATATAGGGTTATCATTACCATCTTTCTAAATTCCATATATATGTGTTAGTATAGTGTATTGGTCTTTATCTTTCTGGCTTACTTCACTCTGTATAATGGGCTCCAGTTTCATCCATCTCATTAGAACTGATTCAAATGAATTCTTTTTAATGGCTGAGTAATATTCCATGGTGTATATGTACCACAGCTTCCATAACCATTTGTCTGCTGATGGGCATCTAGGTAAAAATATGGAATGCTTCACGAATTTGTATGTCATGGAGGCTAATTACTTTACAACATTGTAGTGGCTTTTGCCATACATCGACACGAATCAGCCATGGGTGTACATGTATCCCTCATCCTGAACCTCCCTCCCACCTCACAGGACTGCTAATGACTTTTATTTATTCTTTTTTCTCATATTTCTCTTTGCTGTCTTTCACTGTTTTAATTGCAATTAACTCGGTCGCTCCAAATTATTTTGGAACTGATCAATAACAAAAATTCAGCGTGTTTTCTTTGCGATAGTGCATGTGTGTTAGTTTCTCAGCCATGTCTGACTCTATGTGACCCCATGGACTATAGCTCTCTAAGGCTCCTCTGATCATGAAATTCTCCAGGCAAGAACACTGGAGTGAGTTGCCATTCCCTTCTCCAGGGGAATCTTCCCAACCCAGGGATCAAACCTGGGTCTTCTGCATTGCAGGAAGATTCTTTACCCTCTGAGCTACCAGGGAAGCCTGTGATAGTGCATACTGTCTGATTCATATATGAAATTTGGGAAAGAGCTGAAGCATTTATAATCAACTTTATGAGGTCACTTTGCAAAACTTTTCCTTTGTCAGCAGTCTCCTGGGTTTTCTGTTTCCCTGGAGATCCCCAATTTCCTTTTTCCAGAAAGCACAGGTTGTATGTAATCTGCCCTGTCACATACTTCTTGCATTGGAGGAATGCAGTAGCATTCATGTCCAGAGCCAAGGTGCCTGATGTCAGAGAGGGAGAAAAAGCAATTGAGGTTTGTACTCTTGGGGTGACCATGTCTACAATCAGAGAGGAAGTTTCTCCTTCAGAGTTTAATGTCTGTGATTCTTTGATGTCTTTGCTGTCATCAGCAAGATGATCCCTGTTCCATTCTTTGAGCTCAAACTTGAAGATTTCTCTCTCTCTGTGTTGATTTCTTACTAGGTTTAGGGTTGCCTTATGTCTATGGTAGAAGCTATTAAATGAAAACAGAGGCTGTCCTAGTATTATTTTTAAATGATTTTTAATTTCTTGGGTACCTCCGTACATTCTCACCAACAGTGCACAACTGTTCCTTTTCTTCACGTCCTCCCCAACACTTAAAAATCCCTTGTCTTTTACATATAGACCTTCCAACAAGTCTGAGGGGGCATCTCACTGCGGTTTCGATCTGTGCTTAAGGACGGACTTGAATGAGAAAGTCCCGGCATGGGGAATGCTGGAGCCTGTGTGGCTCCTGGATCCAGTGGGTCAGGGCGCCGAGTGCAGGAGCTTTTGGTGGCTCGAGATGAAGGCATGAGGCATGATGTTTCCTCAGCTCGGGCTGCTGGAGTCCACATTACAGCTTTAGCAAGTGCTTGATTGCAAGGACAGTGTTGGTCCTCAGTTGCACCTCTAGGGCCAGTAGCAAGGGACCAGGGCAGGTAGCCGTGGTAGGCAGAGCCGTAGCTTGCACAGCTGGTTGTAAGGACCAGTGGAAGTGCTTGTATATGGCTGAGACTGGCTGCAGACTCTGTAAGAAAATAATAAACAGAAACTTCAATTAAACAGAGTTGGGAGAACAGAATGGGAGGGGGGGGGGCTCAAGTATGAGACCACAGCAGAGCCCAACAGGAAGGCGAAAGACCCCTTTTCCTTCCTCGCGAGGACTCAGCCAATGAAAAGCCATGACCCTCTGATTATGATAGTCCTCTCAAATCATTTTCCTCTCCATCAGGGTTCTTCCCTTGCCATGGGCTCAGTGTGGTTGCAAGCCCTGAATTGCACTTCTCTACTGACCCCAATAAACCTATTTTTTACTGGGAAAACATCTGGCAGTCTATTTATTTTAGGTCAACAGTACACATGCAGGATCAACAGCAAGGGCCAGAGTCATCAGTGGCAACTGCGTGGGTCCATGGCTGCCTGGGGGCACTCCTGGGGCGGCTGGGTCTTACCCCCGGGGGCACAGGTAGTAGTGGAGGCCTTGCTGTGACAGATTTCTGACTGGAAGGGTGTAGGTGCCCAGACGGAAGGCTAACAGAGCAGCAGATGAGGCCAACAGTGCAGGCCAATGAGAAGAAACAGACCCAAATCTGGGCTCACAGGCAGATGTGGGGGCCCTGGCTGTCAGAGTCCAGAGCTGGGGTAGCAAGGTGTCACTGCAGACGCACACACAGCGGTGGCCCCTGGTGATGGGCCATTCAGGGTCACCACTGGAGGGGCTGGCCCTGAGCACTCATGTGGCAAGGGTGCCTTGCCTTTGCCCAAGCCCAAAGGCCTGGGCTAGTCACCACCACAGATCCTGGACTCCTTCCGGGGAGGCGGGGTTGGGGGTGGGGTGGTGCAGGGAGAAGGAACTCAGGTAGATATCATCTGCAAACTCCAATAACCTGCCAGGGACGGGGGTGAAAATAAGTGAAATCGGTAGGGGTTTCACAGAGGCTGTTTCAAGGAGGTCGATTTTCTCAGTGACAACAACCTCTGGGTCCTCTGCAGAGCAGGTCAGTGGGAACTGGGATTATCTCCAGGTCCCTGGTTGGTTGGGGAGTTCTTGCTTTTCTTCCTTGCTCCAGCCATCTCTGTGGCCTGACTCAGCTCAGCCAGTCTCTGGGTGGGGCAAAGACAAAGGGGGTTCCTCACGCAAAGCCCCAAAAGGCTGAAGTAGCTGATCACATAGCCTGCTTTCCCTTTCCCAGTGAGAGGAACTATTTCTAGCTGGGTTGGTTCCCCTTGGCTGGGGTAGGCAGAAGACAGGGGATGATGTGGTCAAGATAATGAGTTTCTTTCTTTCTTCCCGTGGCCAGTAGCCCTCCCAACTCTTCTGTCCATGGAATTTTCCAGGCAAGAAGTTGGTTGCCATTTCCTTCTCAAGGGATGGATAGCTGTCGAATTATTAATCTCTGTCGAAGGCTGAAAACTGAGGTCTCCAACTCTACCATGTTCATGGTACCTCTCCTCTTAACTCTTACTGACCTCATTACAAGTCACCTCCATCTCCAAAGAACTCCAGAAGTTTCTAGGGCAAAACTCAACTGGACTCCATGTTCTTAACGTCATTCTATGCTGAGTCAGTGTCATAAGAAATATTTAAGGGTGATGAAAGGAGACTAGTCTTTAGGTCATGCCTCATATAAGTTAAGTTACAATAGTGCATGAGTACTGATAGGAACACTAACTGAATGGTAGTTTTTGAATGTTTTATTTATTCACAAAGGCAGTAGGGATCTACAGTATTTTCTTGATCAAGAGAGTGACATGATGAACAGCAACTTGGGCCAATTTATCTGGAAGTATAACATGTTCTAGAAAGGGGAGACACCAAAGATGAAAACGGTGTGCTCAGAATCAGTAGAGGTATCACAGTAGGATATCATGAGAACTGGTGATGACAGAAATGAAGAATAACGGGTCATGCTCGGAGATATTGTAAGAAAAAATTAGTACTTATCAGGCATTTTTAATTTGACAGAGAGGAAAATATATATGTTGATTTCAAGGTGCCCTAGAGACAGTCAAGAGAGACATTATCTGCATGCTTCCAAAAATTTAACATTAGATCCAGATAAGAGTCTAAGACCATTAAAATACATAAATATCATTCAAATAGTGGCCAAAGTGATGGAAAAGAGGAACAAAAAAGCATAATATTTGGGTTGGAGAGTATTACTTGAAATACAACATAACTTGTAAGTAAAAATGCCTTTGGCAGTTTGAAAGATACTTTTAAAAGTAAGTTTTCATCATTTTAATGTACTTTGATTGTATTTTAGAAGGGATTATTTTACTTCCCATACAATATTGTTGAATTTTGCTATGAAATTAGGCTTAAGTGATTTAAAGTACTACCTCAAAGGTAAGAACCACAATTAGTCATTTAAAAAAAATGGTAAAAGTTATGTCATGGAAAATAAAGTTTCCTATCTTTTATTTATTTCTTTAATTCAACTGTTTTAAGGTGTCATCCTTGCTTATTAGGTATAAAAGTGAATATTTGTCTCTTTTTTTCTAAAATAAGGATAATAATAATGTGAAAATAATGTTTAAGCCCTGTTTTGAATTAAACATACCTATATATACTGATAATAATTCATGTTTGTGTTTTAGATGTTCAATTCCTCTCTGTGATTTTAAGAAACACTTTGAGTCCTGAGAAAATAATGAAATTACTATTTTTATGCATGGTTGAATTTAGTGTTCAAATATATTAAACTGATTATGCAAAAAAATGGTAGCCAACTTTAGTAATGAATGGTGATTTCTTTTACTATTGTTTCGAATTAACCTCAGGGAAAATAATGAGATGGTAGTTAGGCTGAAAAGAACTAAGAATGATGACTGCCAATACCAAATTACATTTGTGCTTTCATTTTATAAATTGTTTTAGATAAACAGATTTTTTTAACTTTGGAGAGTCAAATATTCAAACGAAAGTATTTTTTATATAATTAGAGAAGTTTTACATTTTAAGTTGAAAATCTTTACTGGCATTTACCAAATGTGAAAACAAAAATAAATAACATTACTATAAAAATATATGTGAATAGTCATAAATACAGATATGGAGTTCAAAATTGCAAGCAGATTGCTTTTGATAAATGCATCTCATTTTTGGTAATCATGAAACATATGCATCATACTTTTGAATGCTGGAATGGATCGTTTATATTATAAATAAAGTAAACTTTAAATCCACAAAGTTTTGACAGTAAAAATGTTTCATTCAGAATGAATTCACATTAAATTGCATAGACACTATTTATCATTAGCAATAAATGGTATTTAAATGATTGTTTTAAAGAAAAGAAATTAAAATTGTTCAGATTTAGTTATGTTTCCCAAACGTGAAAGTGTTAGTTGCTCAGTCTTGTCCAACTTTGCAATCCTGTGGAGTGTAGACCACCAGGCTCCTCTATCCGTGGAATTCTCCAGGCAAGAATACTAGTGTGGGATCCATTCCTTTCTTCGGGGATCTTCCCGACCCAGGGATGGAATCCAGGTTTCCTACATTGCAGGTGTATTCTTCTACTGTTTGAGCCACCAGGAAATCCCAAAATGCCATGTACAAATAAAGCTTTTTATTTTGACATACATAGAAATCTGAAGCTAAAATGTCCTGCATAACATTAAATATGTCTAAGTTTCCCACATGAAAAAGTAAAGAACTTATAGACTACTGTAATACAAACAATGAGGGGTAAAATTCTATTGTTTTCTTTTTCAACATTTGAATTATCTTTATGGAATCAAGAAATATTAAGATTTTAAAGACCTGAAAAATCGTTTATCTCAATAGTTTTGGTGTGATGTCAAACCAACAAGACAAAGTGTAACTGCCTTTTGGTTTGACTTTATAGGCCAATCTAGGTCTCATTTGGATGAAGGCCAGACTTTATTTCTACTTTTATTTTATTTTCTCACATAAACTTTTGTTTATTGCTTTTGGAGTTCAAACTGAAATACGTTTCTGACAATTCTCCAAGGATTCAGGTTCTGAGATTTATTTGATATCTTTATATTGGAGAAAGCACTTTTTTTTTCTCTTCTTCTTTTTCTTTTTTTTTTCATATCTTATTCCTGCAAGGTAACTAAGGAAAGCAATGCTAACTCTAACTCAAATACCTTTTAACCAAAGGAGGTAGATATTTATTTCATTTACTGTTTTAAAATTAACAAACAACTGTCACAGGGAAATATTAAAATGGAATTAAAAGAGTTCTAACTCAAATGAAAATTTATACCACAGCTTTTTGTCACATGAGTGTGTAATCACAGATGGGTTGGAATATCTTCCCTTTATTTATTATGACAGTTTTCTTTCAAGCTGTTCCTGATTTCCTGCAACTGACAGGTGTCATAGAGATGCCAGCAATGAGGGGATCATGAAGGTACACTTTTGTTTAAGATCAAGTTCAATCTATACCTGTTTAAAGGCAATTTGATCTAAAATTTGAATGTTTAATGAAAGTTGCAAAAGCCCTGCTTGACTCACTGTAAAGATCTGAAATAGAGAATTATGTTAGATAAATTGTGATTTGCTTGTTACATGGTTGGGTGAGTGGTGGTTAGCTTTTAACTGATCTGAAGTGTGAATAGAGAAAATCATAGTAAAATGGCAAAACTGGGGTACACATTTAGAGCATCAACCAAGATTTCAAGTGTCAAAAGTTTCTGAAAATATACTAATCATAACTTAGCCTGGTTTTATTCAGTTTTTAAGGTGGGAAAATGATCCTCTATGCCACCAAGCTTGCTTCTCTGTGTCAAGATATTTTTTTTTTCTTGGAAAATTCAAATATTTTATTAAATCAGAGTCTTTTTGTATTCTAGTCATATAGGTACATACACTTCCCATGTGGCACTAGTGGTAAATAACCTGCCTGCCAATGCAGGAGACACAAGAGACACTAGTTTAGTTTCTGGGTCAGGAAAATCCCCTGGAGGAGGAAATGGCAATCCATTCCAGTATTGCTGCCTGGAGAATCCCCATGGACAGAGGAGCCTGGAAGGTTACATTCCTTGGGGTTGCGAAGAGTCAACTAAAGTGACTTAGGATGAACTGACCATTATAAAAAATAGACATCTAACATTTGAAAAATGTCTTGTTGCCTTTGATTAGAATACTTTCATTTATTTATTTTTTTAAGACTGAAATAGATAGCATTTTAATGTGTCATAACTATCAACTATGTAGGAGGTCGTATAATGTTTTCAATTTAGAGATATTTCAGCAGTTAATTCTTATCAAAGTGAGATACATTCTTTCTAGATCATTCAAATAACCATTATATGTTGTTGTTCAGTCACTCATTCGCATCTGACTCTTTGTGACTCCACAGACTGCAGCACTTCAGGCTTTCCTGTCCTTTGCTATTTTCTGGAGTTTGCTCAAACTCGTGTCCATTGAGTTGGTGATACCATCCAACTATCTCCTGCTCTATCATTCCCTTCTACTCTTGTCCCAATCCAGGATCAAGGTCTTTCCCAACAAGTTGACTCTGCATCAGGTGGCCAAAATATTGGAACTTCAGCTCCAGCATCAGTCCTTCCAGTGAATATTTAGGATTAATTTCCTTTAGGATTGACTGATGTGATCTCCTTGCTGTCCAAGGGACTCTCAAGAATCTTCTCCAGCACCACAATTCAAAGGCATCAGTTCTTCAGTTCTCAGTGCTTTTTTATTGTTCAACTCTCACATCTATATATTACCACTGGGAAAACCATAGCTTTGACCATATGGACCTTTGTCGGCAAAGTTAGCTGTCCAGGTTTGTCACAGCTTTTCTTCCAAGGAGCAAGTGTGTTTTAATTTCATGGCTGCAGTCAGTGTCCAAAATGATTACATGTTGTAATGAAAGTTTAATGTGTATGCCATTTTTCAGATATGAATAATACTTTTAAAATAACAAGACATTTAAATATTTACAAGGGTGGGTTCTTATAGTTGAAAATGAAATTTAAATAAAATGATAAATTTAAAAAAAACAAAGTATACCAAAAAGGTAGCAATAGTTTTTTTTTAAATGTGCTTTATTTTTTTTAATAAAATAATTGTGACTGTGCATAAATGAATGCCATGCATAAAAATGATCTTTAAACTGACACAAGGCTCAGAGTTGATTTCATGAACTATTATCCATATTCATTAGATAACTCATTAATTACCCTACAAGATGTAGGTATTAAGCACTCACAGATACACAGATACAAACACATATAGCCCAAATTCAAATACATATTTAAGACATCTTAAACCACTAAAACATTATCATTGAAAAGTTATTTTATAATACACTTCATTGACACAGAATTCACTTTTTATTTCCTTCAATGTTGACTAAAATTCAATTATATGGGGGTAACACAGTTTGTTTTTCCATTTATCTGTTGAAGGATGTTTTGGTTGCTTTCATGTCTTGTCAATTGCGAGTAGAATTGCTATAAATATTTGAATGTGGATTATGGGTAGATAAAGATTTTCGACTCTTTTAAGTAAATGATAAGGAGCATAATTGCTGAATTATGTGGTAAGAGAACATTTAATTTTTGTAGGAAACTGCCAAGCTCTCTTGGCTGTGTCATTTAAGGTGGCTGTACCATTTTATGTCACCACCAGCAATGAACAAGAATTCTTGTTGCTTTGTATCTTTACCCACGTGTGTAGTGGCACCTCATTGCTGCTTTAATTTGTAGCTCCCCAGTGAAATACAGAGTTAGTCACTCAGTTGTGCCCCACTCTGTGACACCATGGATCGTAGCCCTCCAGGCAAAGGGCTTCCCTGGTAGCTCAGTGGTAAAGAATCAGTCTGCCAAGCAGGAGATGTGGGTTCGATTCTTAGGTCAGGAAGGTCCCCCGGAGATCTTCTTCATAACAATCCACTCCGATATTCTTGCCTGGGAAATCCCATGGGCAGAGGAGGCTGGTGAACTATGGTCCATGAGGTCACAAAAGTCAGACAAGACTTAGCGACTAAACAACAACAATGCAATACAATGTTGAACATCCTTTCATGTGTTTCTATCAGTATATCTTCTTTCATGAGCCGTATGTCAGAATTTTTGCCTATTTTTTAAATTAAGGTTCTTACTTTCTTATTCTTGACACTAAAGTGTTCTTTGTACATGTTGAATACTAGTCCTTTAACAGGTGTTTTTACAAATACCATCTCTCGTTGTGTGGCTCATCTTTATATGTTCTTAACAGTGGCTTATCCAGAGCAGAAGTTTTTGTTTGTTTTTTTTTTTTGTTTGTTTGTTTTTTAGGTTTGAACGATTTAATATTTTTTTTCCTTCATAGATCATGATTGCAGTGTTATATCTAAAAAATCTTCACCGAACCCAAAGTCACTTGATTTCTCATAGTATATAGTAGGAGTCATAATTTTGCATTTTGTTTTTGGACATACAACCCATTTTGAATTAATTTTTCCAACAGTTGTGCTGAGCGTAGTTGCTCAGGCATGTCTGACTCTTTGCCACCCCATGGACAGAGCCCCACTAGGCTTCTCTGTCCATGGGATTCTCCAGGCAAGGATACTGGAGTGGGTTGCCATGCCCGCCTCCAGGGGATCTTTCCAATCCAGGGATCAAACCCAGGTCTCTGGCATTGCAGGCAGATTCTTTACCATCCAGGCCACCGGAGAAGTCCTTCCAACAGCTGTAACATCTTTATTCAGGTTCATTTTGTGAACATGTGGATGTCCAGTTGTCTCAGCATCATTCATTGAGATGATCTTTTGTCCTTTGAATTCCCTTTGCTTCTTTATTCTGACCAATTGATTATATTTGTGTAGGTTTATTTCTAGGCAACCCCTTTGTTCCATTGATCAGTATGCATATCCTTTTGTTAATATTACACTGTCTCAATTGCTGTATATGTATAGTAAATGTTGAAATCAGGTAACTTTAGTTCTCTACTTTTGTTCTTCCTCAATATTGTTTTGATTATGCTGAGTTTTTTTTTTTTTTTCACCTTTTCATTTAAAATTTAGAATCAATTTGTCTATAGACACAAAATAACATGCTGACATTTTGATTTGGATTGTGTTAAACCTACAGATCAATTTTGGAAGAACTGATATCTTGGCAGTTTTTATTATTTTTAGTCATGTACATAGAATATCTCTCCATTTAATTAGATTTTCTTTGATGTCTATCATCAGAATATTGTTTTTTTCATATAGGTTTGCACATATTTTGTTAGATTTATAACTAAGAATTTCATTTGTGTTGGTGAGAATATAGATAATATTGTGTTCCTAATTTCAAATTCCAATTGTTCCTTGATGATATATAAGAAAGAAATTAAATTTGTATTAACCTTGACTCATAAAATCTTGCTATGATTATGTATTAGTTCCACCAGCCTTTATTTTTAAATTTATTTCCTTAGCAAGCTATTGTTACGTCCTTGAAAGCAACATGTTCTTTGTAATTTGAGTATATTCACATGTGCTCCCCTCAAGACCTAGAACACACTGGTCAACTCTGTTTCCACAAATGTTGTTGACATGCTGTACTCAACATGCCAGCAAATTTGGAAAAAAAACAGTGGCCACAGGACTGGTAAAAGGTCAGCTTTCATTCCAATCCCAAAGAAGGGAAACGACAAAGAATGTTCAAGCTATTGCACGATTGCACTCATTTCCATGCTAGCAAAAGTAATGCTTAAAATTCTCCAAGCTAGTCTTCAACAGTACATTAACAGAACTTCTAGATGTTCAAGCTGGATTTAGAAAAGGCAGAGGAAACAGAGATTAAATTGCTAGCATCTGTTGGATCATAGAAAAATCAAGAGAATTCCAGAAAAAAACATCTACTTCTGCTTCATTGACTGTGCTAAAGCCTTTGACTGTGTGGATCACAACAAACTGTGGAAAATTCTTAAAGAGATGGGAATACCTGAACACCTTATTTGCTTCCTGAGAAACCTGTATGCAGGTCAAGAAGCGACAGTTAGAACCAGACATGGAACAACGAACTGGTTCACAGTTGGGAAGGGAGTGTGCCATGGCTGTATGCTGTCACCCTGCTTATTTAACTTCTGTGCATAGTGCTGTGTGCTTATTTGCTCAGTTATGTCCAACTCTTTGTGACTGCATGGATTATAGCCTGCCAGGCTCTTCTGTCCATGGAGACTCTCCAGGCAAGAAGACTGCAGAGGGCTGATGGAGTGGGTTGCCATGCCCTCCTCCAGGGGATCTTCCCAACCCAGGGATCGAACACAGCTCTCCTCCATTGCAGGTGGACTCTTTACTGTCTGAGCCACTAGGGAAGCCAAGTGCATCATTGGAAATGTCTGGCTGGATGAAGCACAAGCTGGAATCAACATTGCCAGGAGAAAATCAATAACTTTGGGTATGAAGATGACACCATGCTTATGGCAGAAAACAAAAAAACTAAAGAACTTCTTGATGAAGGTGAAAGAGGAGAGTGAAAGAACTGGCTTAAAACTCAACATTCAAAAGATGAAGATCATGGCATCTGGTCCCATCACTTCATGACAAATTGATGGGGAAACAGTGGAAACAGTGACAGACTTTATTTTCTTGGGCTCTAAAATTACTGCATATGTTGACTGCAGCCATGAAATTAAAAGACACTTGCTCCTTGGAAGAAAAGCTGTGACAAACTTAGACAGCATGTTAAAAAGCAGAGGCATTACTTTGCCAACAAAGGCCATGTAGTCAGCACTATGGTTTTTCCAGTAGTCATATATGGATGTGAGAATTGGACCATAAAGAAAGCTGAGTGCTGAATAATTGATACTTTCAAACTGTGGTGTTGGGGAAGACTGTTGAGAGTCCCTTGGACTGCAAGGAGATCAAACCAGTACATCCTAAAGGGAATCAGTCCTGAATATTCACTGGAGGTACTGATGCTGAGGCTAAAGCTCACCAACTCATTGGACCCTGATGCTGGGAAAGATTAAAGGCAGGACAAAGGGATGACAGAGGATGAGCTGGTTGGATGGCAGCACCGACTCAATGGACATGAGTTTGAACAAGCTCTAGGAGATGGTGAAGGACAGGGAGGCCTGGTGTGCTGTAGTCCATGGGGTCTCAAAGAGTTGAACATGACTGAGCGACTGAACAACAACAATTAATCTTTCAAGACTTTGCTTGATACATTAACAAACGTTTATCTAAACTTTCTTTTCCCACTCGTATAATGAGATTAATGTAAGTTGTCAATTTATATGCCTCTGTAACACTTTCACTTTCTCCTGCTTGACAGTTAACTATAGTCATAGTTATGTGTCTATCTTCCTTACCAGACCAGAATATTTTAGAGGCAGATATTACACTTGCTCTACACATTGCTACTTTCCCATTTCTTATGTAAATAGACCTTTAACTACATACTATCAGTACATTAAGTGGCACTAAATTCTTACATGCAGATAGCTATAAGTCTTTCATACTGGGGTAATTTTGAAACTGTGGAAACACAATATTCTTTAGTTTTTCTCTTCTGTCCTGATTCTGACAAATACAATAGTAATGCCTTGAATTTTCAATGCATGGTTTGAAGATACATTATTTCCTCAGTCTGCAAAAGCCAGTCTGTTTCTTTTCAGTCATCATCATTGTAATTTCTGCAGACTTCCAAGAGAAAAATTTATTTTTTTAAAAGTTTTTACCATATTCACTTGCCTCCTTCTCCCTCCTTGAAATTAAGTGTTTTCTGAGTTTCAATTCATGGATTAAAACTGTTATTTAATTCATATAGGGTGAAAGATGCTATATTTAGTCATGATTGCTATAGAATGTTAATTTAACACATGCATTTTTGAAATACATGGATAATCATTGAATCACAGAGTAAAATAATATTTTCACCTCATTGTTGGGAAGAAAAATTACAGAAAACAGTAAGCCTCATCAACCTGATGGATTTATTGTCATCTAGAATGTATTTTGGACCCAAATTAGAAAGTCATCAAAAAATTAAAGGATATCATGACTATATACAACACGTTTATTTCTTTGTTGCTATTACACTTGATTATTTCTGTAGTTTAATAGGGTGGGTTTTAGTTTATTTGCAGTATTAGAGTTAACATTCCCAGTATTACAAACAAAAATATCCAAATTTTTGGATATGTTATTTCAGTGTTTTTTTTTCTTTTTTCTCTTGAAAGTTGAAACTCAGATGCTCTTACATATTTTTTTTTCTTTAATGCTACTAGTTATAGAAATGAGAGACATGAGTAATGAAGAAATATAAGCAAACTCTTTTATCTAACATATATTCCATATGAATTAACTCATGTTTTTGAAAATTATAATATGTAATATGAGTTATTGAAAGTGCTCTAATTCTTTGTCACATTATATATTAAATATTTACTACCATTAATTTTAATTAGTTAATTCATTATATAGCTGACATACAAATACGATGCTGCTGCTGCTAAGTCACTTCTGTCGTATCTGATTCTGTGGGACCCCATAGACAGCAGCCTACCAGGCTCCTCTGTCCCTGGGATTCTCTAGGCAAGAATACTGGAGTGGGTTGCCACTTCCTTCTCCAATACATGCATGCATGCTAAGTCACTTCAGTCACTTCAGTCACCGACTCTGTGCGACCCTATGGACAGCAGCCCACAAGGCTCCTCTGTTCTCCGGATTCTCTAGGCAAGAAGACTGGAGTGGGTTGCCATTTCCTTCTCCCTACAAATGCCATAAATAAAGACCAAAAAGAAAAAAATATTTTATTTAAGGAACAACAGACAACTAGGGGAGAAAGATGAATTGATGTGAACAATGGTGTGATAGAGGCAGTGTCCTGGAACAGGAGGGATACCCACCCTGTGATGTGTTTATATATAGATTATAGAGTCAGGAGATGCTTCCAGAACTGTTCACACAAGGTGTGCGTTGAGTCCTTCTAGCCGTACAAATCTCCTCCCGCCACCACTGCAAAATTTACCAAGATTAAATCTTAAAATGACCAAGGTAAGTATTGGGAGTTATAAAATCCTACCATTCAGATCTCTAATAGCTCAGATGGTAAAGAGTCTGCCTGTAATGTGGGAGACCCAGAACAAACCCTGGGTCGGGAAGATTCCCTGGAGAAGGGAATGACTACGCACTCCAGTACTGTTGCCTGGAGAATTCCATGGACAGAGGCGCCTGGCGGGCTACAGTCCATGAGATCACAGAGTCAGACACGACTGGCTAACAACTTTCACAACTTTTTCACCATTCACTTATTGGGCCTTCAGTGATTACATTAAGCTCTAATGCATGTCACACAAAGATTCACAGCACTGAGAGTTATGTGTAATTAAACTGAATTAAAAATTACTTGCTGCCATATATGCTATTTTCAAAGTACTTTGGTAGGATTCAGGATAAGGAGGAAATAGCTTCTGATCTGAGTAAACAGAGAATCCAATGGGAGTTTTTTACCATTGAGGATGTTTGCTGTGTGTTTGTCATACATGGCCTTTTTGCGTTGAGGTAACTTCTACTACTAAATATAAAATAGATAATTAATGAGAACCTACTGTTTAGCACAGGGAGTTCTACTTAATACATTGTTGTGACCTTGATGGGAAGGAAGTCCAGAAGGTTGGGGATATGTGCATATGGATAGCTAATTCATTTTGTTGTACAGTAGAAACTATAACACATTGTAAAGTAACTGTACTTCAGTAAAAAAAAAAAATTGTAAAAATTCAATGGGAGAGTTCCCCACAGGCTTACCTCAATTTATTTATAGAAAAGAATTCAAACATGGTTTTAGCTGATGGTTTAGCCTAGTTGATTTGCATATAATTATTTAATTTTCTATAAGGATAGTCTTACTTAAAGATGTTTTTAACCAACACATTTTACTTCTAGATTGAAATCAAAACCTAAAGTTTATGCAATTTGTAACAGGACTCTGTAATTTACAATGTAAGTTGTAACAGGTATTTTGAAGGTGTACTATCGAATTAAAAAAATAGGAAAGAAGGGGAAAGAGAAAGAGAGAGGGAGAATCCTGTGATAGGATCCGGCGCACTACAAGTGTAATTTATTAAATGAAACCTTGCTGAGGTGAGGGCAGAGCTCCTGGGGTGCTACTAAATGGAGACAGTGTGGCAGCTGCCCTTTCTTTGCCAAGAAAATAACAGGATTCTTGCTGTCAATGGTGTCACTGGGATGACTGACAGGTGGCCCTGGAGAAATGCTTCAGAATGACCACCCTGGGCTCTAGGAATCCCAGCAACAGGACACAGCTATGGTAATTATTTTCCACCAGGGTTACTCAACTATTTAGAGAAAACATTTTATTTATCTGGAATTATTTGCACCTAAAAATGTAAATGTCAATAAGTTTAGTAAAAGGTTAATCTTAGGGAAACATTTACAACATTTCAAAATTTAAAACTTCAAATCCACTCACATTTTATTCAATAAAAGCTTTGAACAAGACAAAAATGACTGATTTGTGGAGAGAGTGAAAGGGGGAGTCTATAGGGTAAATTCATTTTTTTTTCAATATTATTCATTCAGTAAATATAGTTTACTGATTTTATGTACAAGGAAGGTAGGTGGGCTGAGTATGCACAGAACTGACAGCTATGCCACAGGAAGAAGGAAGAGGAACCATTTGGGGGTGGTGGTGAAGAACTTAATATTAAATTTTATTTAGTTAATGACTGTGCAGAGAGTGGGATACTGAGAGAAATCACCAGTGAGAACATTGACGCATCTTCTAGATGAAGAAATCAAAGACCTGAGTCAAAGATGCGGCAGTGGAAAAAGCACTGCAGTTTCACAGTTTGTAGTTTAGGACTATATAATAGATAAAGGTGAAAGATTTTTGAAAAGGTAAAACTCAAAATATGAATATTATAACAAAAATACTTAAGGGACTCTATTGTGTTGGGCCTAGGTGACAGTAAGAATGGCAACAACTTAACCGTTACAGACAACATACAAACAGGCAATGGTCAGATCATAAAGGAAACTAGAAACTTGACCTAAAGTCTTCAGCAGCTATTGCCAGAAGCCAAATCACCACCACTTCTGCAGCAATTGTCAGGATTTGATGAATAACTCACAGATTCCCTACACTCTCTCCAAACTTAGGGCCAACTGGAAAAAGCCAAAAACATTCCTTAAAAAAAAAAAAACAGACAAGACACACCACTTGCAGTCATCTTTCCTTAGCTTTCTAAAACCAGTGACCTCCAACCAGGGGATACCTGATACTTCCCTTCCTTCCAGCTTTTAAAGCTTTCACATTCCTTTACATGCCTTGAGTCTTTGTGACTGACTCTTGCTATAGCAAATTCTGAATAAATAACTTTTGCATGCCCTCCTTTGAGTGGTCTTCATTAATTTCCAAAACAGAAAGAAGTAAGATTAAAACAAGAGTCAAGACTGTAAGTTAACTTTTAAACTTGTCTCAATTACCTCTGAAGGGGAAAGATAACACACTTCTGTCCCAGACCAACTGACAATATTCTGAAAGAAAAAAAGGAAAAAAAAAAACAAAAAACACCAAAATGACAACAATTTAAAAGATGATAACAACAAAACACAGCACAACTATCCAAGGGGTTGGTAACAAATTAGCAACATTAAATTAAAAATGCACTGTATTAAATTATTAGCATTGTTAAATGCAAAATATGCTGTATTAGCATTATTAAATACAAAATGCAAATTAAAGAGGTGATTTTGTTAAAGCTGTTGCAATAGGGAGAACATTCATTAACAAGGAATGTGACAAAGAAAAGGAAGTGAGCCTGGGGTTTGAGGGAGACAGCTAAACAAAAGAGCTCTCCGTGAATGTTGAGTGATTCATGAGGAGTATAGAAACAGGCTGCATTTCAGAATATGTGGTGGTTCTTGATCAGCCCTTTTCAAGAACAAAAACAAATGAGGTTACGTCTTAGCAGTTCCTGCTTTTTGAAAGCATGTTGCTTAATATTGTCAGCATCAATACTGAATGCAGTTGGAGAAACATACCTAAAAATAATTTTCTCCTGACCCAGTAATCCTCTCTCCTAAAGTATAAGAAAAAGACAAATGTTTTATCATTGAATAAGCTTCAATCTAGAATGCGATATTTTGCAATCTGTTTGCAAAACAGAAATCTTACCATGTTATGTAACCAAGAAGATATCACACTATTACATATGTGTGTCCTTACGATAAACAAGACGGGCTTCCCTGGTAGCTCAGCTGGTAAAGAATCCACCTGCAATGCAGGAGACCCTAGTTTGATTCCTGGGTTTGGAAGATCCCCTGGAGAAGGGAAAGGCTACCCACTCCAGTCTTCTGGCCTGGAGAACTCCACGGACTGTATAGTCCATGGCGTTGCAAAGAGTCGGACACAACTGAGCAACTTTTCCTTTTGCTTTTCAAGATAAACAAAAACTAGTCCTCACGTAAGAGGATTTGACAGCACCATTTGTCATACATGGTTTATTCTAAATTCAGCAGGTAATGAAATTGATCACCTGTGCTAAATAATTGGCTTAATCCAAAGGAGCGATGACTTTCTCATGTCTTTATGAGGGGAAGTAGTTTTCAAGTGAGGCAAACCCCAAAGTTAGGTTCCTATTCTTTCACAGAAACTGGTAGATAGTGACGCTGTCTTTTTTTGATAGATATATTTCAAAAAAAGATGTTCTCTGGGTCTTATGGTATGTATTTTTGTTAATTTTTTTTCCTATTTGTATTTACCCTTACATTGCCTACCTACCCTTCACTGATTACACATCTTTGAATACATTTCTTAACCTTTCCAGCATTTCTGGAAAATGAAGATAATGACATCCATCATGCTGTGTTTTCATAATGATTAACTGAAATAATACATGACAAGATTGTAAGGGAGGGGGAATAATTGTTTTCCCTCTATCCAGCCTGGGCTCATTGGCTGGGACTCTGTAAATCAGACTCATTAAAGATTAAATAACAAGAGGAAAAAAAGAAGTTTATTAACATGGATATCACACATACACATGGGAGCATATAGTGATGAGTAGCTCAAAAACGTGATTCTGTAGATGCCTTGTTTCCTCCCAAAATGCATATGTTAAACCATAATCCTCAAGGTTATGGTATTTACAAGTGGGGTCTTGCGGAGGAGATTCAGTCATAAGAGTGGAGACCTCATGAATGGGATTAATATCTTTCTAAGAGAGAGCTCAGAGAGATTCCTCACCCCTTTCTCATGCAAAGACAGCAAAAATGTGACTATATGTGAACCAAGAAGTAGCCTCTCACTGATACCAAACAGGGCCCTGTGGGGGTCCTGGGCATAAGTCTTTCTGTGTCTCCCATTTCTTTGATTACAGGAAAGCCTTCATTCAACCTCCATGACCTTCCCAAAGTTCCAATGCTCAGATTCAATCAGTTGTTAGGGAAGGGAGGGAGAAACAGTCAAGAGCAGCGTTGAGGCAAGGTCCTATTTCCTCATCAACAGATACACACAGCAATATCTTTGAGCTATTTTGCAGACACTGAAGCCCCTTCCAGTTGGGGAAGTTAACAATTAATATTGGTATGCTGCCTACAGGCCTGGAGAATTCCACGGACAGAAGAATCTGGTTGACCATAGTCCATGGAGTCACAAAGAGTCGGACACAACTAAGCAACTAACACAGGACAGGACATGCTACCTACAAGCATGTAGATGCCAGACCAGTTGGATCTGAAGGTCAGTGATGCTGACTCCTACTTAAATCACCACCAACCCATCAGAAGAATGGCAAAGAGCTGATGACATCTTCTTTGAACAACTGCTATAAAACTTCTCACTGTCTTCTAGGAAGGCACAGTCTTAAGGGCATCAGTCTGGGACTTCTTAGCTTCCAGAACTGTGAGAAATAAATTTCTGTTTTTATTTAACCTGGTCTATGTTTTTATTTTTTATTTTTTTCCCTGTAGCTCAGACAGAATCTGGCTGCAATGCAGGAGATCCAGGTTCAATTCCTGGGTTGGGAAGATCCTCTAGAGAAAGGGACAGCAATGCACTCCAGTCTTCTTGCCTGAAGAATCCCATGGACAGAGGAGCCTGGCGGGCTACAGTCTATGAGGCCGCATAGAGTTGGACACTACTGAGCGGCTACACTACTAGTACATGACTTAGTAACCTGAGTAGACTAAAACAGATGATTAGAACCTGGGCTCATCTTTACAAAATAAAAACCCAATAAATTTGAAGATAAATGACAGGATGAAGGAAAAGGACTTTGAGTTTCTTGGGAAAGAAATTATAGAAAGGTAAATACATGCGGAAGCAGTAAGAGTGAAGTCGCTCAGTCGTGTCCGACTCTGTGACCCCATGGATGGTAGACTACCAGGTTCTTCCATCCATGGGATTTTCCAGGCAAGAGTACTGGAGTGGGGTGCCATTGCCATCTTCAGAGCATCTTCCTGACCCAGGGATCAAAACCGGGTCTCCCACATTGTAGGCAGACACTTTACTGAGTGAGCCACCAGTAAAGTCCACCAGGGGAAGAAGTAGATAAGGGCTGATAAGTAAACTTCTTTATGTAGAGTATCCTGGCAACCTCATGGGCTGATGAGGATTTAGAATCGTCTCTGGTGACTAACTTGTGTCCTCCTGATAGAAGGGATGGGGACACCTTTACAAATGTATGTCCTAATTTTAGACAAACAGGGGAAGTTCAGAGAGCTTTTCTTAAATCTGTTTCTTCTCTATTGCAAAGAACTTCAACTCAAAATAATCATTATGTCAAAGCTGCATATTTTGGGGTGGCATATTCTGGGGTTCCATATTCTGTTACTTTCCAACACTGAACACAGTATGTAAGAAATAATGAACAAAATGTCATTAATAATAATAAGTAAGCCAATCATACATATATATATATATATATATATATATGAATTCAGAAGAAATTAAGGTGTTGTTTTAGAAGTCAAGACTAAGCATGATAAAGTAGCAAATTATACAAGTCTATAGTAAGCCACAGTTTGTTCCTATAGTCAATGCCCAATTCTAATTCATAATAAATATATATTTGGTCATCCAGATGGCCAAATATATATTTCTGATATATATTTGATCTTCATCCATGGTTCCTGAATCACAGTTCCCAAGACTCTTAGAAGTCTTAAATGATAAGAGCAATGAGAGTAACTTTTGTTATAAATGTTCTTGGTTACTGAAATCAATTCAAAGACATAAAGATCAAAGAGTGTCTTGTTATTTGCAACAATCCCTTTTCCATCATGACTGTGCTTATGACGATATGGTTACTTTTGGAGAGCACCAAGGATAGGGGCTAGTTGCCAGGGGAATCAATCAGGAAGGTGTGTGTGTGCTTAATAGCTCAATTGTGTCTGACTCTTTGCGACCCCACTAGACTTCAGTACACCAGGCTCCTCTGTTCATGGGATTTTCTAGGCAAGAATACTGAAGTGGGTTGCCATTTCCTACTTCAGGGAACCAATCAGGAACAGAAGCTTGGAATTTTCAACCCCCACCCCTGACCTCCCATGGAGAGTGAGGAGCTGTAGGTTGAATTAAGCACCAATGGCTAACAATTTAATTACTTATGTCTACATAATCTAGTAAGTAATATATTTCTTTAGTTCTTTGAAACCCTCTCGAAAATTAATGGAATTCAAGGATGTGGTAATTGGAATCTCTTTTTGCCCAGCAGCCAGAAGCACAAGTAGTATTTGCAACTGGCATCAGAAATGTGTGTGCGGGCAGGGGAGACAGTCTCATAGGATTAAGTCCTCTACCTATAGCATCAACCTGTAGAATCTGATGCTGGGAGGAGATAGTGCCAGAAATGAGTTGAAGTGAAGGACACCCAAGTGGTGTCTGAGAATTACTTGTTAAATGGAAACCACTCCCTCCTCACACCCACTAGAACTGGGTGATGAATTTTAGTCAAGAAAGACCACAGCTGCCCAGAGAGTGGGCTTCCCTGGTAGGTCAGCTGGTAAAGGATCTGCTTGCAATGCAGGAGATCCCTGTTCGATTTCTGAGTCAGGAAAATCCCCTGGAGAAGGGATAGGCTACCCACTCCAGTATTCTTAGGCTTTCCTGGTGGTTCAGATGGTAATAAATCTGCCTGCAATGCCAGAGACCTGGGTTCAACCCCTGGGTTGGGAAGATCCCCTGAAGGAGGGCATGGCAACCCACTCCAGTATTCTTGCCTGGAGAATCCCCATGGACAGAGGCATATGGCTGGCTACAGCCCAGGGGTTGGCAAAGAGTCAGACATGACTTAGCAACTTAGTCGCTAACACATAACAAAGCATGGTCCAGAGAGTAGCAACTCAGTTTGAGAAAACAACTTTTCTCCACTGCATTTCTCAGGACACTTTACAATTTTATTTGTTTCAAAATTTTTCAAAGTGGTAGAAATAGATCAATTTGGGGGAGAGGAATAGAGAAAAACAAACAAGCAAAAATACCAGAAAAATTACAGTTTTTGCTTTTGTTTTTCAAAGTTTGAGAAACAGAATATTCATACTTGGTGAACATGCGTGTAGGAAGCCAAGCTTTAATCCTCTTTAAATAAATCATTCTGTATTTAACAAAAAATGTGTTCAAAAGCAACCATTTGGAAACAAACATTTTTCATATGAAAGAAAAGAGGTAAAAGTTGGTTAGGATTACCCGAGCCAAATTATTTATGGGAATAAAACCAATATTTGAGGACACAGGATACAAGAAATAAGTAGTCTATGTCCCAAAGCAAACCGCCAATCATCATTTCCTGGGGGTCAGGGTAGGGGGTAGGTTTTGGGTGGTGTGGTGAGGTAGGGAGTTATCAGAAACTAAGTAGGAAAACCCCAGAGTTTGGACATAAAACACCTTTTAGATCATTAAAATTGGAACAGGTCTACTAATGGAACAAGAGTCACTTTAGCCTATTATACAAAATAGCTTGCTGTAAAGTTTTACAAAACAAAACAACTCAACCAAAATAATGGCTTTCTAACTAATTAAAAACAGAGCTGGTTATCTTCTTTAATTGTGTTTAAAAAATTCTAATTGGAAACTGCAAATCTGGTAACATCTGTTAGATGCTTTGCTACATGTATCAAGATGAACGTTACTTCAGCCTTTCTTACACATTTTAATGTCTTCTAACACAATCGTGCACATATTCTCTGAATTTCTTCATATCAAATGAGCTCCCAATTAAAAATTATTTTTAATCTCTTATTACTCACTTTTATAACTGTTCCTCTTTCTATGTTGAGAAATATGAAAAAAAATGGACTTATTTTGCATTTTCAGAATAAGAACCAATTTAAAAATTTTTATTTAAAGAAATTAGGTAGTCTATTTGAAATTGTATCTTCATTACATGTAGAAAGTATTTAAGGAAAAATGATGTAAATAATTTATTCACTAAATATTGAAAGTTTAATAATATTAGATAATAAGAAGTCAATTTTAGTTGTTTTTGTGTTTGAAATATATTTCATGTTGAATTATCAGCATAAGGTAGGATCTATTTGCTTGCTAATAATTTTTTCCTGATATGTGATCTTTCTTGGATGCCTTCCTTATACAATATTTAAATATCATTCTGAATATGATATTTAATATTCTCAAATATTCTTAAAAATGCAAGAAAGATGCCTGGTATTTTATCCCCATGTTAAAAAAATAGAGTGACAGTCTTTTGCAAATAACAATGACTATCTTTTTAATTTGAAAATGCTCTTCCCTAGATATCAAACAAGTTAATAAGTTTGAAAGTTAAACACATTTCTCTCTTGTTATCATGTTAAAATTCTTAATCTCTCTTCTAGGAGTAAAAGGTTTCTATTACAGGAATTCTACTAGTGAAAAAATGGAGGATATATTTTACTATTACTTATTTAACTTTCATGAAATAAACTATTTCCTGTAGTTTAAGATGATGAGCTCATTGTTTAAAATGAAAAAGTGTAATGTATGAATAGGTATTTTGATAAGAATAAACTATTCTTATTTTGATAAGAATAAACTATTTCTCCATTTCCTATAATAAACTATTTACTCTCCAAACTGGTGTGGAAATACAAAGAATCCAAAATGCTGTTTTTTTGTGTGCTTCTTAGACTGTACAGCACCCTCATTGGCCTGCAATTAAATTTTTGCCTTTCTTGAATTGGTGGCATTTATTCACAAAGTTTTGTGTACCAATAGTACAAGTTGCTGCAATTAAAAAGCATCAAAGAAAAATGGAAGCAAAAAAGAATGTGCTCTCTTGAAGGCTGAATTCTTTGGAAACATGTCCTTTGAAAAGATTCTATAATATCAGGTTTTTTTCTTTAAGGTTTTGAAAATTAGCTGTGGAACTGACAATGACAAAAGTTTGGAAAACTTTATGTGAAAATCTAGGAGTTTGTACTCATTTACTTTCATAAGTCCTTATGTTTTCATTTTATTCATAAGTTGAAATAAGGAATTATTAATGATGTATAAAGCTGTGTTTTATGTGAGAAAAACAATGCTGATCTCCCAAGTGGATCTAAAGTCTCAGAAATTACCTCAAAATGTGTCAACAATAGGAATCAAAAATATTATTTCTTTAATGATTATATGATTACTGCTTTCAAAGTACTTTGAATTTAGATAACTTGTAGGATTAGTCATATCATAAAAGAAGGTTTTTAATGGATAAGATCATGAGCTCATTGTGCAAAATGAAAAAAATGTAACATATGAATAGGTATTTTGATAAGAAAACTTATGTCATGTGTCAAATTCCATTGATTCACTTGTGAGTCTGTAGTATTAATATGTATCCACCATGTGGTTAAATACCATGTTAATGGTGTGGAGATAAAATGAGACATAAAAAAAATAAGAATTTTTAATAATAAGAAACTTAAAGTGTTAATTTAATTTCTTATTGCTCAATATAATAGTGAGAAAATTGATGTTAAAGAAGATGAATATCCTCTGAAAAAACAATGGAAAAATGATAAATCTGGTTTTCTATTTCATGTCTTGACAGAGCATAGATGTCATCACCCAAGAAACAAGCTGAACAAGTTGGAAATCAATGACTTCTGGAGTCATTAGAAAACTGAACTCCCAGGACAACCACCCTCTGAAATCCAGACGGTGAAAATGTTCGGCCCTTAGTCATGCCCGACTCTGTGATCCCATAGGCTGTAGTCAGACAGGCTCCTCTGTCCATGGAATTCTCCAGGCAAGAGTACTGGAATGGGTTGCCATTCCCTTCTCCAGGGTATCTTCCCAACCTAGGAATCAAACCTGGGTCTTCCACATTGCAGGCAGATTCTTTACCACCACCAGGGACTGAAGTCTGGAGAGACATGTAAATCCAGAAGGTCACAACCAAGATCTAAGTAGAGCAAAAGTCACTGATGCGGTCAACTGGAAGCATCGCTTAACTGATGGTTTTGAAGAATACCTGAAGGTTGTTTGTGAGCTAGCTTGAGAGTAAGAAATTCCTGAACTCTGTGGTCTTAAATTGCCTCATGGATCTCAGTGGATTTTACCTCCAGGAACTTGTAAGAGTTCTCACAGTGAGGAGCCAATGAATCTCTCCTGGAGGCAGGAAGAGGGAAAAAGTAACAATTGTGAAGTCTGCCCAGAGCATTCTTTCTAACAAACTCCTACTCTCAAAGGACAAAGACTTTACCAGTACAGTATCCCACCTATAAGAAATATATCCCTCTGAATTTAGTCTCCTGTATCCTTCTCATCTTGCCTGTAGTTTGGGGGAGAAGCTAAGAAATACTTGTGAGGGTCACAGTCTAAGCACATAGATTCACTTAAAAAGTGAGACTTATTGATTATGATAAGATTATAGAATTATTTTCACTTAATATCCTACCACATACCAGTATAACTGCGTTACAACTTAAAATGCTGAATATGTGACTCTATGTAAGGAGGAGTTTCAGGAAAGCTAAAATAATAAAATTATCTCCCATGAGGATGTACTGTGTGTGTACTCAGTCACTCGGCATGTCTGAGTCTTTGTGATCCCATGGACTGTAGCCCACCTGGCTCCTCAGCCCATGAGATTTTACAGGAGTGGGTTTCCATTCTTTTCTCCAGGGGATCTTCCCAACCCAGGGATTGATCACACATCTCTTGCACTTACTGCATGGGCAGTTGGATTCTTTACCACTAGTGCAACCTGGGAAGCCCTCCCATAAGGGTATATAGGTTAACAATTCTGAAACTGCTCACCATGTACACTGGAATTTAACAGTTATATAAACTGATGTCAAGTGGTGAGAGTCTGGTTTCCCACTACTGAGATGAGAGATTACAGGTAAACAAGGAAAAAAGACTAAAATGATGCATGTGGTCCTGGAATAGAGTTGGAGACATCAGTATAAACTCGTGTTTATCCCAATATAGATACAGATGCTCACAGATAAAATATTTACATATGTGTGTGTACATGTGTTTTTATGTCCCATCTATATGTTCTTGCTGTGTGGACTGACATTAACAACCCACTAGTACCATTGATCAAACTCAGCCAACAGACTGTGGTTTTTGATGCCATTCTTCAATGAAACAAACAAACAAACAAAAAGACAGGTAACCATAAGTTCCTTTTCTAACTGTGAGTCTGTTTCTGCTTTGTAAATAAGTTCATTTGGGGGCATGGGTGGGGGAGAAGAAATAGTTAAGGAGTCTGAGAACGAAATAAACCCACTGTTATATTTAAAATGGATAACCAACCAAGGGCCTACTGCAATGTTTGTGGCAGCCTGGAGGGGAGGGATGTTTGCGGAGAGACTGGGTACGTGTATGTGAATGTCTGAGTTGCTTTTCTGTGCACCTGAATTATCAGAACATTATTAAATGGCCCTGTGTGCATGCTCAGTCCCTCAACTGTGTCCAGCTTCGTGATCCTGGCTCCTTGGCCCACCAGGCTCCTTTGCCCATGGAATTTTCCACACTCCAATAAAAAAGGGTTTTTTGTTTTTTTTGTTTTTTTTTTAAAGAAATCAGGACTTTTAGGATAAATTTTAAGACTCAGGCAAGAAATATACACCATGAGCCTGTGGTCTGGCAGAAACTTAAGTGCTTGAACAAAACTAGGCAAAACAAAAACAAACAAACAAACAAAACATACAATCTCCACAATGATGGAACTATGTCAAAAGGACCCAATGGCCAAACCTAGAACAAGTTTAGTAACAACAAAATAAATAGTGAACCATAATGCAAATTATGGGTTTCCCAGGTGACTCTGTGGTAAAAAATCCACCTGCCAATCCAGTAGATGCAAGAGATGCGTGTTTGATCCTTGGGACAGGAAGATCTGGAGAAAGAATTGGCAACCCACTCCATAGAAATTTCCACAGACTGAGAAGTCTGGAGGGCTGCAGTCTATGGTGTTACAAAGATTTAGACACAACTTAGCGACTAAACAACAGCAACAGCGATATAAATTATAATATAAACATATACACACCATCAAATTTATACTGATAAGAATAGATAAATAAATGGTAGAGAAGAGACAAATCTCAAGAGCAGAAGGATTCCAGATAATTTATGGAGATGCTCTGCCCTCAGGGAGATGAAGCACTCCTTAAATGTAAACTGTGCATAACAACTCATTTTCACAAAGTAGGGTGTGAAAAGGGAAGGGGGTGGAGAACAACTTTATAGGAGAGGAATCTGACAAACTCTCTTTCAGGTCTTCTAGTCATCCTCTACATTGGGTGACCTATATCTATAGTACGTCCTCATGATATAATGTGATTCTGACCCTGCAACCCAGATCTCATCATGAGGAAAAAGATTAGAGAAAACCCAATTGAGGGCCATTCTATTTTATACCTGATCAGTACTTCTCAGACTATCAAAGTCATCAAAAACAAGGACAACTTGAGAAATTGTGCTCACCTAGAGGAACCTAAGGAGACATGACTGCTAAACCCAGTGTGGTCTGTAATAGAAGGAGAACAATAGAGACAAACTAAGAAACCCAAACTGAGTTAATAATAGTAATATTTAATAATAATATATCAAAATTGTATCTTTAAATGTGACAAATACATGACACTAATGTAAGATGTTAAAATGGTGAAAACTATGGTACATATGAGAATTTTGTACTCTCTTCTAAATTTTTCAGTAGGTATAAAATGGTTCTAGGGGGAGGAGCCAAGATAGCGGAGGAGTAGGATGGGGAGACCACTTTCTCTCCTACAAATTCATCAAAAGAATATCTGAACGCAGAGCAAAATTCACAAAACAACTTCTGATAGCTAGCTGAGGTCATCAGGCGCCCAGAAAAGCAGCCCATTGTCTTCGAAAGGAGGTAGGACAAAATATAAAAGATAAAAAGTGAGACAAAAGAGCTAAGGACGGAGATCCGTCCCGGGAAGCAAGTCTTTAGAGGACGTTTCCAGACACCGGGAAACCCTCGCACTGGCGGGCCTGGGGGAAGTGTTTGAATCTAGGAGGGCGACCTGACTGGGAGGGAAACAATAAATAAAACCCACAGATGACGTGCCTAAAAGCAACTCTCAGCAGAAAAGTGCCCCAGACACCCGCATCCGCCACCAGCAAGTGGGGGCGGCACGGAGAGGAGCAGGCGGCATTGCTTGGGGTAGGGTCCGGGCCTGAGTGCCCTGAGGACAATCGGAGGGAGCTTCTGTGAGGTGCCAACTTGAACTGTGGGAGAGCAGGGAAGAGAGAGAAAATTGACTGTCCCGAGCACGCTGCCAGCCGTTCGCAGAACAAAGGGACCGAGAAAGTCCAGAGAAGAGCTCGCAGACTGCGGTCCGGCCCAGACCCGCCGGAGGCGGGAACAGGTCGCGGCGAGACACAGCGCGCAGGCACCCGACTGGCTCGGGCGGGGACTGGG
The DNA here is from genome assembly GCF_019320065.1 of Cervus canadensis. Taxonomy (NCBI): domain Eukaryota; kingdom Metazoa; phylum Chordata; class Mammalia; order Artiodactyla; family Cervidae; genus Cervus; species Cervus canadensis. Next base: position 62,405,155 of record NC_057398.1, on the reverse strand, counting down.
GCTGGGGACGCGGAGGGCAGAAGGCGCACGCACCCGACTGGCGCCGGCGGAAACCGAGATTGGGACCGTGGAAGGGAGAGGGTGCGCCGCACCCGGGGAAAGTGCGCCTGTCAAGCTCCCGGCTGCCTGGACCGCTCTGACGGGGAAGGCACAAGAGCGGACGCAGCCTTTTGTTCCGCGCTTTTGTGGAACACCCGAGGGCTGGAGCTGCACGCTCCATATAGAGCAGCCGGGATCCTGAGCAGCGCAGAGCGAGAAACCAGCGCCAGCCTCTCCCGGCAGCGCCAGCCCCTCCCCGCAGCGTCAGCCCCTCCCAGCAGCGCGACAGAACTAGCTACCTGAATAAGAGTCCACCTCCGCCCGCCTGTGTCAGGGCGGAAATGAGGCTCTGAAGAAACCGGCAAACAGAAGCCAAATAAACAAAGGGAACCGCTTCAGGAGAGAGCGGTGCAACAGATTAAAATCCCTGTAGAAAACACTGATTACACCGGAAGAGGCCTGTAGATATCGAGAACTGTAAGCTGGAACGAGGAGATATCTGAAACTGAGCCGAACCGACACTGACCTCAACAGCTCCAGAGAAATTCCTAGATATATTTTTACTTTTTTTTTTTAATAAGAAAAAAAAAATGTTTTTTTAATTTTTTTTTAAATTTTTTCTCTTTTATTTTCCTTTAAAATTCCCTATTACTTCCCCATCATTCCTTAACTTTCATTTTCATAGATTTTTACGATTTTTTTTAATTAGGGAAAAATCTTTTTTTTTCTTTTTTTCTCCTTTTTCTCTTCTATTTTCTATTTTTCTTTTTCTCTTATTTCTTTTAAAGTCCTCTAGTACTCCTATACTACTCCTTAATTTTCATTTTCAATACACTATAACCTTACCAAAAAAAAAAAAAGAGAAAAGCCCTATTTTTTAAACTGAAATTCATATATATTTTAAAAAAATTTTTTGTGTGTGTTTTGGTTTTTGTTTTTAATATAGTATTTTTAAGAGTCTAATCTCTACTCTAGATTTTTAATTTTTGTTTTTCAATATATGATATAAATTGTGAACATTTAAGAATCCAATATTCAGTTCCCATTTTTATTCAGGAGTGTGTTGATTATTCTCTCCCAATCTTGACTCTCTGTTTTCTACCTCAGAACACCTCTATTTCCTCCTTTCCCCTTTTCTTCCCAATCCAGTTCTGTGAATCTTGGTGGGTGTCTGGGCTACGGAGAACATTCTGGGAACAGACAACTGCGTAGATCTGTCTCTCTCCTCTTGAGTCCCCCTTTTTCTCCTCCTGCTCAACACTATCTCCCTCCTCCCACTCCTCTTCTTCATGTAACTCTGTGAACCTCTCTGGGTGTCCCTAACGGGGGAGAATCTTTTCCAAATTAACCTAGAAGTTTTATTATCAGTGCTGTGTAGTTGGAGAAGTCCTGAGACTACAGGAAGAATAAAACTGAAATCCAGAGGCAGGAGACTTAAGCCCAAAACCTGAGAACATCAGAAAACTCCTGACTACATGGAACTTTAAGTAATAAGTGACCGTCCAAAAGCCTCCATACCTACACTGAAACCAACCACCACCCAAGAGCCAATAAGTTTTAGAGCAAGACATACCAAGCAAATTCTCCAGCAACGCAGGAACATAGCCCTAAACGTCAACATATAGGCTGCCCAAGGTGACACCTAACACATAGACCCATCTCAAAACTCATTACTGAGCACTCCATTGCTCTCCAGAGAGAAGAAATCAAGTTCCACGCACCAGAACACCGACGCAAACTTTCCTAACCAGGAAACCTTGACAAGCCAATCGTCTAACCCCACCTACTGGGAAAAACCTCCACAATAAAAAGGAACCACAGACCTCCAGAATACAAAAAGCCCAGTCCAGACACAGCAATCTAAACAAGATGAAAAGGCAGAGAAATACCCAACAGGTAAAGGAACATGAAAAACGCCCACCAAGTCAAACAAAAGAGGAGGAGATAGGGAATCTACCTGAAAAAGAATTTAGAATAATGATAATAAAAATGATCCAAAATCTTGAAAACAAAATGGAGTTACAGATAAATAGCCTGGAGACAAAGATTGAAAAGATGCAAGAAATGTTTAATAAAGACCTAGAAGAAATAAAAAAGAGTCAATTAAAAATGAATAATGCAATGAATGAGATCAAAAACACTCTGGAGGGAACCAAGAGTAGAATAAAGGAGACAGAAGATAGGATAAGTGAGGTAGAAGATAAAATGGTGGAAATAAATGAAACAGAGAGGAAAAAAGAAAAAAGGATCAAAAGAAATGAGGACAACTTCAGGGACCTCTGGGACAATGTGAAACACCCCAACATTCGAATCATAGGAATCCCAGAAGAAGAAGACAAAAAGAAAGGCCATGAGAAAATACTCGAGGAGATAATAGCTGAAAACTTCCCTAAAATGGGGAAGGAAATAGCCACCCAAGTCCAAGAAGCCCAGAGAGTCCCAAACAGGATAAACCCAAGGCGAAACACCCCAAGACACATATTAATCAAATTAACAAAGATCAAAAACAAAGAACAAATATTAAAAGCAACAAGGGAGAAACAAAAAATAACACACAAAGGGATCCCCATAAGGATAACAGCTGAACTATCAATAGAGAACCCTCCAGGCCAAGAAGGGAATGGCAAAGACATACTGAAAGTAAAATGAAGAGAGAATAACCTACAGCCTAGATTACTGTACCAGCAAGGAATCTCATTCAGATATGAAGGAGATTAAAAAAGCTTTACAGACAACAAAAAGCTGGAGAGAATTCAGCACCAACCAAACCACTCTTCAACAAAATGCTAAAGGATCTTCTCTAATAGAAAATGCAGAAAGGTTTGTAATAAAACGTGAACCCAAAACAACAAAGTAAATGGCAACGGGACCACACCTATCAATAATTACCTTAAATGTAAATGGGTTGAGTGCCCCAACCAAAAGACAAAGATTGGCTGAATGGATACAAAAACAAGACCCCTATATATGCTGTCTACAAGAGACCCACCTCAAAACAAGAGACACATACAGACTAAAAGTGAAGGGCTGGAAAAAAATATTTCACGCAAACGGAGACCAAAAGAAAGCAGGAGTCGCAATACTCATATCAGATAAAATAGACTTTCAAATAAAGGCTGTGAAAAGAGACAAAGAAGGACACTACATAATGATCAAAGGATTAATGCAAGAAGAAGATATAACAATTATAAATATATATGCACCCAACATAGCAGCACTGCAATATGTAAGGCAAATGCTAACGAGTATGAAAGAGGAAATTAATACTAACACAATAATAGTGGGAGACTTTAATACCCCACTCACAACTATGGATAGATCAACTAAACAGAAAATTAACAAGGAAACACAAACCTTGAATGACACAATGGACCAGCTAGACCTAATTGATATCTATAGGACATTTCACCCCAAAACAAGCAACTTCACCTTTTTCTCAAGTGCACACGGAACCTTCTCCAGAATAGATCACATCCTGGGCCATAAATCTGGTCTTGAAAAATTCAAAAAAATTGAAATCATTCCAGTCATCTTTTCTGACCACAGTGCAGTAAGATTAGATCTCAATTACAGGAAAAAAAATGTTAAAAATTCAAACATATGGAGGCTAAATAACACGCTTCTGAATAACCAACAAATCATAGAAGAAATCAAAAAAGAAATCAAAATATGCATAGAAATGAATGAAAATGAAAATACAACAACCCAAAACCTATGGGATACTGTAAAAGCAGTGCTAAGGGGAAGGTTCATAGCATTACAGGCTTACATCAAGAAACAAGAAAAAAGCCAAATAAATAACCTAACTCTGCACCTAAAGCAATTAGAGAAGGAAGAAATGAAGAACCCCAGGGTTAACAGAAGGAAAGAAATCTTAAAAATTAGGGCAGAAATAAATGCAAAAGAAACTAAAGAGACCATAGCAAAAATCAACAAAGCTAAAAGCTGGTTTTTTGAAAAAATAAACAAAATTGACAAACCATTAGCAAGACTCATTAAGAAACAAAGAGAGAAGAACCAAATTAACAAAATTAGAAATGAAAATGGAGAGATCACAACAGACAACACTGAAATACAAAGGA